>NW_024609846.1:74157043-74285715 GCF_016920785.2 Ixodes scapularis | reverse complement strand
CAATGATATGGAGCCACCAATGTCAGAGTTACTAATCACGGCCCGCTCCCGCTTTAAGAAATTTAGCTTCCACGGTAAGAACATGAACAAACAAAAAGTACTTCAGGCCGATTCTAACGGAGCGGAAAAGAATTAATTTTCTGTCTACGTCGAGTTAACACGACTTAGAAAGAGTCATAACACCTTGAGTGTTGCTTCAGAGCGCACAAAGATATATGCCTATAGCGTTTATGATCATTATAACGTAAACATAATTTATTTTGTGCATTTGTGTAGCGTAAGGTCATAAAAGGGTTTTAAATTAGCCGTGATTCTCGGTATTGTTTGCAAAAATATGAGAGTAATTTCTATATCATTTATTATTTTGCACACTTCTGCGATATGTCATCCAGGAGTGGTAAAACCCTTATTTTGTAAAAATAATACAAAATACTACTCACATATGGTGTTACTACTATCTTGTCTGCTCTGCATGTTTCATTTATTTGCACTGTTCTGATGTATTTACTTGCTGAAAAAAAAATTATAATTGAGCTTGACAATATTCTTGTGATATAGTACAGAATGCTAAGTTCAGTGGCGTAACTAATGGTCACGATATGTCTTAAGCAGGTTTTCTAGTACCTGAATTGTGTATAAAAAAAAAAGAAAGCGAATTTGGTTTGTGTCGTGATATGTGTGTATTAAAAAATACTATGTTTAGACACTTTTGCTCGCATTATACAGAAATATTGACTAATTCGTAGTTAACAGTTAACTCGCAATTCTTGGAGGCATTTGCTTTCTCGTTTGGTACATTTTCAAAACTTTTGCAAGTAATAAAAAAATAACAAGATATGAAAAAGAACACACGCTTAATATGTTGTCATTGTAACTATATATTCCACTTTTATAACGTGTTCTTGCGTCAAAAGCTGTTCCTACCTCCAATATAAGTTTGGAACGTATCTCCTGCTCTTTTCTACCAAGAAATATTCGAACCAAGACTTCGACAGTGGAATGGCTAACCAAAATTTGTGAATTAAGAAGTTTTTAAATTAAAAAATAAGAATATAAGGAAGAAGAATATGAGGAAAAGGAAGAAAACGAAGAATAAAAAAAAAAGAGCAAGAACAAGAAGAGGTGAAAGAAGAAGTGGAAGAAGAATTGCCAAAACAGGCTTCCGACGGGACCTGAGCACGCTAGCCAACCTACTCATCTTCAGTCTCGATGTGCTGTATCGTCCTTCGAAAGTTCGACCCAGAACAATCGTAGCAGTCGACGTCCAAAAAGCCTTTGACCAGTAGCGTAGCCAGAAACTTTTCTTAGGGAAGTGTGTGAGGGGGAAGGGTGAGGCCGAGTTGTCCGGGATGTCCTTGACTAAGGGTGCGGAGGGGGTCAAAAGGGCGTCAAAATGCATATGTATGTCTCATTCAAATTTTGGTTTGGGCTAGTTCGTCCATGCTAGGTATAAGGTTATAAGGTTTTAAGGCCTCCTGGTAAAGAAGTGACGTATCTAGAGGGTTGTCTGGTAAAGTGTTTTATTGGCTGTTAGCGTGTTTTGATATGTAGAGGCAGATGAGTTTTGCATATAAGCGTTGAACGGTCTTGCAATAAATGAAGTGAGAGTAGTGCCTGTCCTAGTCGTTTGTGTTGTTTCCTATCGTCTCTGCCTGTTTGCGCTTTTAAACCTTATACCGCATGGATGTCATGTGGTTGGCTGGATTTCATGGGAGGCTGAAGCCCCATAAGCCTCCCCCCTGGCTACGCCACTGCCTTTGACTCAGTCCCTCACGCGGTGGGGGTCGGAAGCGCAAGCCTGGCGGGTGTCGGCGGTCGGGCGCTCAGCTGCATCTAAAACTTCTTCGAGACAGGCGGAACAAGGTCAAGATCGGAGACAAGACCAGACTCAAAACGGTCAACACACCAACCTTGTTCAACGTAGTTATGGCGCGCCTGCTCCCGCTCCTATCTGAAATTCCACACCTTCGCTTCTCTATTCTCGGCGAGAACCACGCTAGGGGGCGCCACTGAGCAACAGGTGAATGTCACGCGATACCCGCGATGTAAACAAACCGGGTGCCCGGTTTGGTTACATCGAGTGCGCCATAGCGGTACGGCGTAATCGCTTGTTTTCGGACGCGGCGCAGTAGTTCGTTATTGTTCCGTTCTGTCACCGGTGGCACAACACACGCGACCAAAGAAGGTCTAAGTTTCCATCCATATCCAAGAGAAAACAGCTGGGGCAGTAGAGATTATATTAACTAAGGGCAAGAAGGTATGGGGGAGCGCGATGGTGTGCTCGAACCACTTATCAGGTTCTTTCCCGACGAATCATGTATTTTGTATTATGCTTTGATTTTCTTCGCGAGTGACTGTTTCTTCCTCGTACAGATTCCACTGGCGGGGACTCGGCGCCAACAATAATTCATTAATCCGCCTTTTTTTTTCCGCGCACACACATTACTTTCTTGGTGTCGTCCGCGAATTTTAAACTAGAACCAAGTCTTTAGTTGTCATCATCACCGACGCGGGGTACCACGTATAAATATCGCGTCCCTGATTTACCTGCAGCCACTTCAAACGTGTTCGAATTTCTCCGAGTTGCTCGGTTGTTTTGAGCCGAATTTTACCTCAGCAATTCGTGTCGATCTAGGAAAAGCTAGGAAACACCCCGCCAGCAACACCAAAGTTGCTGAGAAAGTTGCCCCGTTTGAAGCGTGCCTAAGAGGTGTTAAAAAGTCACCCTAAAACCCCTAAATCTGAAATGGTTACACAAACGGCCATGTTTGTCATTTTATTTTACTTAAAATACACATTTAAATAAAATAAATTTAACTAAGTCATGTATACTAGTTGGCGTGCTTTATAGATTCAAGTAGTACGTTGTAGAAGCTTCTATTTATTACGGCTGTGACCATCAAAGGTACGTCTCCGCACAATTGGTAAAATCTTTCTGACACGTCCTCTCAGATGCAATTTTGTGTTACGTAAGCAAGTTTCATGAAAAAGTGAGGTTCATTCCGTTGTGCCGACAAAGTTTGCTACCTCATATAATCATTTAATTTAAAACAGAAAATAACTATTATATCAGGGCTATGACCGTCCTATGTGAACGCACCCGAATGTGTACTGTGATCGCAGTAGTCCATGGACAAGCGTTATCCAGTTTCAACATACTCGTCAGCAGGCATGTAACCAGGATTTTGTTTCGGGGGGAGGGGGGGGGGGGGGGGGGAGAAAGGAGGTCCCAACAAAATGGATGATTTCGGGGAAGGCCCAGGCCCCACGCCCCCCCCCCCCCTCCCCCCCTGCCTACGTGCCTGCTCGTCAGCGAATGAAACGAGGAATATAACCGCCGTTGAAAATTTACGCAATTGAGTACCATAATTGAAGAAGAAAAAAGGCGTGTGAGTTGCACCGTTTTATATGACGCACTAACGGGAATTTTGCAAGAAACAATCGCGACGTCTACACTACAAGATTTGGTATAATCACGGGTATTCGCCATGAGGCAGAGGTGATCGGCACGTTTCGCCTTTAGTAAAAGTTCACTCACGATCTGTAGCTCCGTGAATGGCGCTCCAGGTTTGCACAATGATGACCAGCTTCAAAATCATATCTTATCAGGACTGTTATGACTGTGAGAAGTTAGAGAGAGATAGAGCAGAAACACTTCCTCCGAAAAGCCTTTATGATATGTTCTCATCCACAACATTTCGGTTTATTGCGCACATTTCGGGCACGTGCTTCCAATTCACAAAGAACAGAATAAAGTTTTAAAAAAATTGTTTTGTTTATTTTTAGGCCTTACTTTTAGCTGGAGTCTGGCAAGAACGTATGAATAGAGCCGTTGTTCCTGGTCGAACTCTCAGATAGCGGAAGAAAATTTATCGGGCCCCTTCTCAATTCTGCTGAGCTGTTTTAGTGATTTAAGTGTGCTGTGTCCTTTCGAAATCGACCTTATGATCTTCACTGAAAAACAACTTGACTTTTAGTTGACCGCGGCCACTTCTGATATTTTTTTACATTTTATTAATAGCCTTTACCATTTCCTCTGAGTTTTTGTTCCTCATTTTTTTTAGGCGCAGTTGAAAATTGGCAAGCCTTATCCTGACATTTCATGAAACATGCTCACTTGAACTCTGGTCGACTGCTTACTCAAAGTTATCATAATCTATGTTTTTCTTGATTTACGAAAAAAAAGTAAATAAATAAAGTGCCTCGAACGCCTACCCATCTATAGTCACTGCCAACTTAACAAACTCAGGGTGTGACTTATTATGTTCATGATTGCAGCTTCACGATTCTTTCTTCGGCGTTATTACCTTCTAATATCAGAATCTCATGGGTTCCAGAACGCGAATAATATACGTAGGACTCGCCACGCGTTACGCTTCTTAAAGGGAGCTCCGGAAATATTTTGAGCGTTTTCAAGTGTACATATCTTCTGAAATAGGGCAAAAAGCTGAGCCTAGAGCTGTAAGTAAAGTTTTTGTTTTTTTTTTACTTTTTAAATAATTTAAAATTGTAGAAATACGATAAAGCCGAAACCGAAACTACACTGCAACATTACTTCGCCGTCATCTTGCTGTGACGTCACATATTGTGTGAACAACAGCATATGGGCACCTTGAGCCTGTTTCGCCCAGCGACCGAAGCACTCGAAAGGCCGTCGCGATTGTCCGTGGAAAATAATGGACTACGATTCATCAAGCTTGTCTGAGTCAAGCAGTGACCAGCAAATGTTATAGGAATTTTAACACGAGATTTCAGACGATTCACCGTTGGCATTTGATCCGCCGGCATCGCCCCCAAGGGGACCACCCGTGGCGGCTGGGCTGCATCCGCAATCCGCCCACATATGGACCCAGATGCCGCTTCGGAAGTCCAATTCTGTGGGAGGTTTTGTTTGCTATAGAACGGCGCGGACTCTGTTCAAGCAGGACGCGAACGATAGGAGCCAGCGTTCGCGTCGGACTGCTTGGACCAACTTCCGTCGCAGAGACTTCTCGGTCTGAAACCGATCAGATGTGACTTTGCCGCATTTCTCGGTGGTTTCATACGGCGCGCAAGTTCGTCTGCTCTTTGCGCACATCGTGGTATTTTTTTACCCCCAAATGCGTCCAAGTGCGTGTGTTTTCCCCCGACCTCAGCCAATTACGGCGTGAGCTTGGCTGCTTTGACATCGCGCGTTCTCAACGAGTTGTTGCCGTCTTAAAACACTTGTTTACCGTATTGAACCCCACAACATATCACCGATTTTTCCCACCCTCCATCCCGAGGCGCAGATAGCCTAAAGCAGACAGAATCCACAAAACTGCAGACGTTAACTGTCACTACAACACTCAACGCCGCTGAGGTAGGAGCGTCGTCTGCTCTCGGATACATTTGACGCCACGAGCGCCCCTGTCCGTTTTTGCCTGTAGAACGGTATCCAGCTATTCGGAAGTGTACGCGTAAACATAAAGAAAAAATTGTTTTTCCGAAAGATTATTATTATATTGGTTAGAAATTTTTATACATACTTAGCATAGATATTTAGTGCATGGTATTTTTTTTTTATAAAAATCGATGAACATCAATATTTTCCCTTTAAAGGCGTACGGAAAGCTCTTACCTATTTGTTTAGTAAGAAACCGCCTTGGTGTCAGCACCTTAGAAACACGTCTTCTGCTCGTAAACGCACGAAAACTAATTTTATTACAAATAAAACGATTTCTCCATACCACCAAGTAGTTGGGAGGCCGATGTAGTTATGACGTTGAATGCCTCCCACACCAGAGCCGCTCACGAAAGTAGAGCGTAAATGCATAGACAACTCGGGTTTAAACGGAATCGCAAAGCTTGGCGAAGAAATCCACAGTGCTTGCGCAATCTGCATTCCATTCTACCAATATTGCCGTTCTTAGCAGGTGATAGGTACGAGCTTGATTTGAGGATGCGGGGACCTTTGCATGGCCAACCATACACCCCTCCCCCCCCCCCCCCTCCCTCACCCTTGGATGCGCTGCGAAGAACGCGCTCAAATATGGTACCCCGTGAATACCTTACGTAGCGACCCATCACTTTGTCGTCTGGTAAAAGACGAGAAGGCTCACGTCCGATATAACAAGCACCGAGGCCCCGTGATTGAATTTTGATCTGGAGCTGGTCGGACATTCTTGCAAATTGGTGACCGGGATGATCTACCGCTTGCTTGGCCATGCCTGCACGTCAAGCTCAACAACGCCGCGCGTCCACGCAGCACACCGGCGGCGCTCAGCCCACTCCTCACGAACCAAACCAACCGAACATAGGCATTTTTAAGGCCGCCGGACCACTTCCGTTACGGCTATTTCCTTCTGGCCCAGGAACCCCCAGGTTCAGTACATCAAGTTAGAGGCACATTTTAATCTGCAAAGAATCACGTCACAAATCACTCGTTTTTACAACGTCGTCGCCTCCTTACCAACTGAAGTTGCTGCTAAAATCGACGGTGTCCTCTCACAACCCCTCGCGACGATGCCCATGACCATCTCAAGAGTGTGCTCCTGACTCGGACAATGGTGTCGGAACGCTCCAGGATTAAGCGACTACTCACAGCACAGGAACTTGGCGATTGTCACCCGTCGCAGCTACTTCATCAGATGCGTCAGCTCTTGGGCTCAAAGAACCCCGACGTCCCCGATCCCATACTACGTGAGCTTTTTCTTCATAAACTTCCGGAAGGGATGGAAATGATCCTTGCCGCCGCGGATTATATGCCGCTCGAGCGAGTCGCGGTGCTAGCAGACCGCACTGCTGACTATTCCACTCACACTGTTCATTTGTTCCAAACACGCACCACTCAGTCCTGCGAGGTCGCAGTCGCCCGGATGGAATCAAAAATAGAAGAGTTGGCTGCCACTATCATCGCCTTGACCCTGCTGAGCACCGACCCGCTCGGTAAAGGCAACGCAGCTCCTCTCGCGCTCGCTCAGGCTCCCACCGTGCTTCCGGCTCCGGCAACCGCTAGATCTGCTGGTACCATTGCACATTCGTGGTCAAGCAATACGTTGCACCCGGCGCTCTTCATGGACGGAAAACGCCGAGGCCCGACACTAACGGCGGCGAATGACCCCGGCCAGTCCATCAGCCGCTTGTGTTACGTCCGTGACAAAATTACAAGCCTCCAGTTTCTCGTGCTCACTGGCGCGGAAGTCAAAGTGTGGCCTGCTACCCCTTCTGACCGCAAGCTGAACCCGGCTACGCCGTGCCTTCGGGCTGTCAAGAGCCCCGCAATACATACATTAGGTCAACATTCCCTGACCATTGATAATATAGAGTTTTATGTAACCGTTTTTGCACATCCGATACGGTACAATGAGTCCCCAGGAACGAGCTGCGTATGTGCTACAAGTCTCGCATATGCGTAGTTTGCACCAGAGGGCCCATCGTGGCGTATCGGATGTGCAAACACGATTCTCTAAAACTATCTATTAAACTCGGGCGAGCATTCCGATGTGTGTTCGTCATCACAAACAAACAACAAGCCATTATCAAATCAAATGAAACTTTATGTGGACATGAATATAAAGTACAAATGTCCTCGAGGTGCGGCTAAAGAGGAATAATCTGTCTCCTGATAAGGCCATCACCTTGGGTTTGCACATCAGAGAGCAAAACCTGCTGAAAAAAATAATTAAGCAATACTTTTGTATATTAGTTAGCCCAAGCACAGAGTAAGGAGAAGCAATAGCTCAATTAATAAAACACACAAGGAAGTTAAAACGCATGCGATAAGGTTGTTTAACGTTAGACACAGAAAAGGGATTATCATTGTCGTGTTACTAATGGAATATTTATTTTGATTTTATTAGGTATAATTAAGAGTAAACAAAAAAGAAATGGTGTAGTTTTTTTTTTTTAATTGGTAGGCGGTTTTACTTTTTTCAGCACATTCAATTGGGACGGATATTGCATACGGCTATAATTTGATTATCAATAGTTTCTGTGTGCCATAGTTTGTTCGGGGCCTGGACCCCACCAAGAATACATTGCGTAGGTTCTATGCTATGTTTCTTGATAATATGGCGCACCGTGCATTCACGAGGGCGCCCATCAAACCAATCTGGCGTCGTGGCCGCGAGGCGGCTATGCAGTTGCTTCGTCTCAGACACGACCACATAGTCGCGTCACCGCGGGGTCGATTGGGATCTCGAATTCGGCTCCCGACGTGCCGCTTTCTCTCCTAGCCACTGGATGGCGCTGCAGGCGCCCATGGCAGGCGAGGAGAAACTCCTCGGCCATCGATCGAGATAGTCGGTGAATCAGGGGGCGAACAGGCTCTTGGGACTCCGGACGGCACCGAAAACAGGCAAGTGTGTGCGACCGGATCTAGGGTAATCGCGGGACACGAGGTCTGGGGGCCCTCTTTGTGTTTAACTCTGACTTTACGGGCGAGTGTGAATATTAGTGTGATGACGCGTGTCTTTCTATGTTAGATTGAGTGTTTCTGAGAGTTCTGTTTTATGTACCATTAAAAGGGGAGCGGAATTCCGCTCCCGTGAAAGAACCCGGCTTGACTTGTGTTGATGACGGACCATGTGGGAAGCGGCGAATTGGCGGCGGTACGCGATTTCTTCCAAAGGGTTCATCAACGTTGGGGCAGGCGAGCCGTAATTACGGTCGCAACGTCCGTCGACGACACCGCGTGAAAGTTCACGCGGGGCGTTCCCCCTGGTTGGCGGGTCTACATCGCGGCACTTTGAAGGTGGGAAGAGCACGTCCAAAGAAGTGTTCGGGATGGCCGCGGGTAATTTCGCGCTCACGGATTTAATGTTTTTGGCCGTCGTCGTTGTGTCGACGGGGCTGGAGGAGCGGAACGCCGCGGAGATGACCGCAGCACTGAGTGCGGACACGCCGACGGTATCGCCAGTAGTGTCTATGTCGCAAAGCACGGAGATGTCCCGTGAATCCACGGCGTTAGTTGCGGCGTTCACTCACGCCTTACAGAGCATGCAGAGGGAAACGCCGCCGCCAAAAACCTTCATCCGTATTCCGGTGCCGGAGTACAACGGACACAGCGATCGAGCAATGAGCGCGACTGACATCTTGCTGGCAATCCAGCGATATCGCAAGGCTACCGGCCTGACCGAGGAGACGCTAGGCAGGGTTCTGCGGGTGGCTCTCGTAGGCTTGGCGGCCAGGTGGCATCGCCTTCTAGGCGAGTCAGTCGGTAAACTCGACGAGTTCACAGCCCTCTTCCGGTAAGAGTTCTTGCCGGCAGACTACCTGCCAAGAATGCGCAGGGAACTGGAGGAAAGAACGCAGGCTCTCGCTGAGCCCTTCGCGTACCTGCAGGCAATGCAGGCACTCTTGCAGATCGCTGATCCGAATGCTACAAACTAGGAGCAGGTCGAGTGGGTGGTTAGGCAGGCGCATCCCACCTTTTCGCGTTATCTGCAATTGTTAGTGACAGTTTGACGAATAAACATTGTTGCACCCTTTATTGCATCGAAAAAAGTCGATATGAATCAGTCGTACTGCACGTACCCAATATAAAGTGAGAATACAAAAGGTGGGAGTGAACTAAGAAGAAATACAGTTGTATTTTTTACACTCAGTGGTAGAAAGCGTTGTAACCAGTGTATTAATTTAAAAAATCCGGCTATTTTTATTCGTACGTTGTTAATGTGATCACTCCAACTTAAATCAGTTTTAAATCGAACCCCGAAAATTCACAGGCGTTTCTTAGCGTATTTTCACAACTGTCGATGTGCAACTTTATTCAATAATACAAAAGCTCTCTTTTTTTTTGTGAAAATGTATAAACTTTTGTTTTACATTTATCAATTTTGTTTATGTTAAGCCAAATTTGTAGCTGACTGAGACATGCATTTGAACGCTGTTTAAGAGTATCATCAGAGTAGATGATACCTGAAAAAAAACAGATTAGTATCATCAGAGTAGAGAATTATATCAGGAGTTAAGGGAATGTTAGCAGTATTAATTATGCAGAGGAAGAAAAGCAAGGGACCAAGAATAGACCTTTGTGGGACGTCATATTTTGATTAAATTTCATGTTACTGCATGTACAGTTTTTTTGTTTGTTTTTTTCCTGAGGGATCACTTTCTATAAGATTACATGGTACTCCACGAATGTCATACATGCCTTTTTTTCGATCAAAGTTGTGTGCTTAATAGAGTCGAATGCTTTACGGGGGTCAAAAAAAAACCCGACTGTGAAGAGTTGTTATATCAATTTTACGGAGCATGTGCTTTTTTAGGTATAATAGTGAGGTTTCAGTTGATTTACATATTTAAAGTTGATAATGCTGTTTACTAATTACCTGCCATCTTATAAAAAGTTGTCTATCCTTTTATGAATAATTCGCTCTGCAATTTTGGAATATAGGGGCTTACTTCCTTGCCCACTTTGGCCCTGCCGGTCAACATCCGTAACCGAACTCTCATCGACGCTAAAACAACATTGTCCGTCGAAGGCATTATGTCTTCCTCATCAGCTTCGCCAATGCGTCCTTATTTCACCGCATTGCTATATGACGCCATTCCTGCCGAATTTGTAGCCATCACAAGTCCCGGTAACATGGAGCTGGCCGTCAAACACTTTGTGGCACACCACATCACTTTCACAGGCGCACCCATGTGCGAACGACCTCGTCGACTCGCTGGTTACTGACTTAAGATTGCGCGCAGCGAGTTTGAGCACATGTGGCAGTTAGGCATCATTCGCGCATCCTCTAGCAACTGGGCATCACCGATAATGGTCCCTAAAAAGGACCCAAATGACTGGCGTTTATACGGAGATTATCGGGCACTTAACGTTTGCACCATTCCCGACCTACATTCTCTCCCGCATATATATTTGTTTTAGCAACCTCGCTAGAACTATCATATATTCCAAGATTGACTTAGTAAAGGCCTACCCTCAGATCCCTGTAGCGTTCGCCGACATTCCGAAGAAGGCAATCACCAAACCATTAGGACTCTTTGAATATGTTCAAATGCCCTTCCGTCTAAGGAATTTCGCCCAGACACTTCAGAGATTCATCGATGAGGTGACCAGAGGACTCCATTTCCTTTCCGTTCATATTGATGACATCCTGGTAGCCAGCACAACTCCATTTGAGCGCGAACGGCATCTACAACTGCTCTTTGATCGACCTGAGCAAGCTGGCATTATCATCAACTCCAGCAAATGTGCTTTTGGCGTCACCAAGCTGGAATTTCTCGGTCACCGCAATACGCCGCCTTCCTGGAAAAGTACAGGTCCTCCGGAAATTTCACAACAAAACCTCTCTACGCAAAATTCAAGAGTCTTTAAGATTGGTACACCTCTGGAGCCGGTTTATACCTCGCTGGCAATCAAAAAAGCTCTGGCAAGTTTAACACTTTTCTTACATCCACGCCCTCACGCACCTAACCGCTGCAAGACAGATGCCTCCCACAATGCCGTAGGCGCTTTGCTATAACAGTACCTCGATGAAAACTGGAAGCCGGTGGGATTCTTCTCACCAAAGTTAAAACCGGAAGAACCTGGTTACGGCAGCTTTGGCGGAGAGCTGCTGGTAATATAATTAGCTTTGAGGCATTACCTGTACCTTCTCGAAGACAGAGAGTTTTATGTCCTGACCGACCACAAGCCGCTCACTTTTGCTTTCGAAGAAAACCACAGCGCCTACTCTACACGAGAAATTCTAACATAGTGCCTATATATCTGGGCTCACCGTTGACCTTCGGTACATTTAATTGGAAAACAACGCAGCGGCAGACGCCTTATTATGTCTTGCTGCTCTCTCCTCGCCCTCTGCGTGGGAGCAGCGGAATAGTAAACATAACTCCCGCGGGACCTCTTGGCGCATCCTTGCGGGTCCGCCGAACTCACTCTGGTGCACGGTCGTGGCTCTTCGTGGGGTTGGACGGGAGTCGGGCACTGAGGGGCCCGTTCTCGCTTGTCTTCCCCAGGGCGTTCTTTTGGACAACCCTGGAGTTTCTTTTTTTTTTATTGTTTTTTTTTTGTGAAATTCGCACTTGATCTTAGGATCCAATTCGTTTATATTGAATTGGCTTTCAATCGTTTTTGCCTACACTGGTGATACCGATCCAGGCATTATTTTCTTTTCAATTTTTTACAAGCCTCACCCTATCAAACGTCTCCTCGCCCTGCCATGACCTCGACGTGCAAATACTCGCCGCGGCACAGAAAGAAGACTCGGATCTGTCATAACTTCGTGACGCTCCCACGTCTTTGCTACTAACAATGTGTTCTTCCCACACTTTTTAACCACAGTCGTCTGTCACGTGTCCACGGGGATGCACGGACCGTACCTTTTTTCCATATTCCGTTGACAAATTTTCGAAACGTTTTACAGCCTTAGCCACCCAGGCATTCGGGCCACGCAATGCCTCATAGGCGCACGGTACGTGTAGTCTCAAATGAACGCTGATGTTCGAAATTGGACAAAAAGCTGCCTCTGGTGCCAGCGATCAAAGATCACAATGCACGCCAACAAGCTGCTCATGCCCTCCGCTCCCCAGATGCCCGCTTTGAACACGTAGGCTTCGACATTGTTAATCCCCTACCTACGTGTAGAGGATTCACCTACCTTCGTCCACGTGTCGACCAAAACACACGTTGGCCAGAAGCAGCTGCCCCCTCCAAGACTTCATAGCAGAGACGGTCGCAGCGACTTTTGTTAAAGTATGAATCAGTCGTTTCGGATGCTCATCTGTGATCACGAGGAAAAAAAATCGACAGTTCCAGTCTGCCTTATTCGCCTCATTGACTTAGTTACTCGGTACTTGCCGCATCCATATGACGGCCTATCATCCCTGCGCAAAAGTCATGGTAGAACGTCTTCACCGACAGTTAAAAACCGCCATCACAGCACGCAGAGGCCGTACTCATTGGGTGGATTGTCTGTCCATGGTGCTTCTGTGTATCCGATCTACCTTCAAAGCCGATATAAACTCACCCTCAGCAGACTTAGTATACGTGGCTTGCACATGACGTCATTTCCGATGCCCTCCAGAGAAAAGGGGAAGAAGGAGCTCCCCTCTTATCAGGACCCTCCTTTGTGCCTCCCGGATAAGCACAGACCTCGCTGTTCTCCTCCCAGAAGATTATAGAAGATTAGCCCGTCACTCAAAATTCTTACAAAAGCAGTTTCCCTCTCCTCCTTTTACATGGTGTTCAAAAGTATGCGATGTGACGTCAGTGCAAGGAGCCTATATGGCGCACCATTACGCTTATCGGGCGAGTTCCTAGTCTCTACCTCAGAGAGCGACAATACTCCATCTTCTCAAGACTATCTCGACGAATTCCGAACATTTATTCGTCACCTACAACCTGTATCACCTCGGCGGCCAGCCCACCAGAACATTTTCACCAGCCAGGACCTCACAACTTGCAGTCACGCCTTTTTACAAAAGTAAAGCATTGAAAAAGGACTGACCCCACCGTACGACAGCTGCTATAGAATCTTGGTGCGGACTGAAAAAATTTCACGCTGAACATCAACGGTTGCGCACAGATTGTAGCGACCACGCATTAAACCCACATACGTGAAAAGCCCTGCTCCCTCCGCGGTCCGAACATCCTACCTTGTTTCCTCTCGTCCGAGGAAACACGTTTCATGGCAAGTCGTCAACGAAATTAAAGCAGCCACCGCCATCAATCGTTCGCCCAGCCCAAACCCTGCTGACTCTACAACTCCATGAACTGATCTCCACCGCGCGTGCCTCGGCTGTCCGATATATTTCATCCTGGGTGCATATCACAAACATGTGCTTTTTCGGAAGCCCTATTTACGTCAGGCTTTCCCTTCACCTTCCCCCCCCCCCCCAACCCCCCCCCCCCCCCCCCCCAATGACCGACCCCGAAAAAGGTGCATACAGCTTGCTTGCACTAATCAAACAGACTTCTTTTTTTTTTTTTTTTGGATTGCAAGTTTATTATTATTATTTTATTCTTGGGGGGGGGGGGGGGGGGGAAGCGGGGGGGGGGGGGCGTTGGGGGCTTTGTGGCGACACGCCGCCTCGTCATTTGGTAAACGACAAGCTGGCTCACGTGCGAATGACGAGCCCCGCGCTCTCATGATTAAAGGAGTTTTAATTTGGATCCGGAGCTGGTAGGGACGTTCATACACCTTATATGCAGAGCTTGCAGGTGCCGCCATTGCTGGCTGCTGACGGTTATTTTTTTTTACTAGTTTCCTCGAGCTCGCACTTCTGCAGTGTGAAAAAAGCACGGTGAACCGAACGCGTACAGCCCTCGGATATCACTACAAGGTGAGATTGTCACGCGTTGACGCCACCAAGCGGCAATGCTCGCAATTACAGTATCCTTGGCCGTGCAGATCCCTTGACGTCACAAACGCGATACGCATTGCGCTTCTCGCTGGCCGATATTGAAGCAAAAGGAAGAGAGCTCGCGGTCACGTCATTTTGCTTACGTACTCATTTAAGCTGTCTGGCTGTAGTATTTTTATGTGCCTTTCTTTTGACCTATTTAATGTAGCGCATTAGAGCACTATAATGCAGCTAATTTCCGTAATGCTAGGGGCTTCACGAAGCGGGGATAGAGACGCAGACGCATTATATGCTGCAGCTTCCTTTGCAGCCGGCCAGTTGACAAAAGCTCCAGCAACCACGAGCTTTGACGACAGGACCCCAGGCATACCTTCACATTCCCTCAATATTTTGTCCCTGATTTTAGAATCAACTAATGTGGTAACGATAACTCGTACCTTCGCCCAACAACTCTTTCGACGTAAGTTTTACTATTTGTGAAACACCCCAATGCGTGCGCGATATAAGGACTCTAATCACAAGAGGTGAAAGAAATCCAGCGCGCTGCCGTTGGTTTGCAATTTGGAAGGCACGTGTTTAGCTCCCTTTTCCGTTATGGGGGTTGATTTGAGGCCTGCAAGTTATTGATTTAATAAAAAAAAATATTCCGCGCGATAGTCTCTTTTGCGCGTGGTCGTGACGTTTGCTTATTTAACAGTTAATTATGTAATAAACTATTAAACACTTGAATTTTGAACACAGCCTGTTTATTTATGCGATGGTGATTGACGTACGGTATGGACGTTCGTGGGGATATTCCTTAAGAAGAAGGCGCAGAAGTCAACTCCGTAACTCTAGTGGCCATTTAGTTTGAACAAATGCGTCCGTCTGGAAAATAGCCGTTGTTTACTGCAAACAAAGAAATTAAGTACGAAAGGATGCAACGAACACATTGACGAATTATACACAAGTCTTGATAGCTGATTATGTTCGCTATTAGGAAAGCGTGAACAATTTAACACAGCCAAAAAGTAGGATCAACCACCAACCAGCACTAAATATTGATGAACTGGCTGGATTTCCAAGCATGCACGTACTGAGTTTACGCGAATGTAAATTTAGAAAGCTTTCAATTGAACATGCTTCCTTTACGATCACAATAATCAGCTGTGAGAACATTACTGGCTTGCATTCACATGCGTCGAAGATCGGAGTGATGTACAACGTGATTTTTGTAGAAAAGCGAGATGACTTCAAATATTAATAAACCTATTCACGCAATTACTGGAAAAAAGACTTGGATCACACTATTCCCATCGCATAAAATCAGTGTTGTGCCCGTTACCAAAAATAAGTAACGAAATAGCGTAACTCGTTTGCTTGGAAAAAAAGCTAACGCGTTACAGGGCTCCGTTACCATATTGCTAGTGTAACGAAAAACCGGTGTCGTTACTTCCCACGACTAACGGACGTTACTTTTACGTTAGTTTGTCGTTACTTTGTGTTTCACTGTTAGTACATCACATTCGGTGGCTCCGAGGCGAGAGCGTTGGCCTACGGATCCCCATGTGGCGGGTTCGAATCCCGGCCGAGGTGCTTGCAATCTGACGGAGGCTTATTGCGGAGAAGACGCCGTATAACCGAGCTTTCGGTTGCACGTCAAAAGATCCCCAGGTGGTCCAAATTGATCTACAGTCCTCGGTTGGGGCGTGCAGATGCCCGCCGTTGGTTTGGCACGCAAAACCCCCAGATTTGACTTAGCATATCACATCTGTTAGTATATGACTGTAGCGTCTCAACCAAGAACGTCTCAAGAAGGTTGTCGAACCGTTCTTGAGAAACGGGAACTTGATGCATACGGTCGATCATCATCTGCTTCAGCAAGGCCGCCTCAGGACACTGATTTTCCTCTTTGAAAACACCTCGAACTATAATAGCTTCTGCGAATGAAAGGACTGACGAAAAAAAAAAAAACAATTAGGACTGACGCGAAGCACCGCTGTTAAAGGTCTAGTTATCAGCGGTGTGATACAACGAAATAAAAACTAAATATACTACATGACGAATTAGTAAAGAAAAAACTGTCTAAATAAATCGCAAATTTAAACAAATATTAAATAGGCGTGTTTCTATATAGCTGCCATGATTGATTTCCCTTCTTCTGAAGTATACGAGTAAATTAAGGCATTTTCGAAGAATTTTTGCTAGCTTACATTAATGAGCATTGTGAGATGTAGCTGAAAAACTATGCGACTAACAAAACGATCTCGAAACAAAAGTGCGTCCTTTTTTGGCTGAGCAAGCTTAAAGGGGCCCTGCAATCATATTTAAGCGTCTATCTTTTTTGCGGTTTCCACGTCTCTTGGGGTTCGGGCAAGCCAGCGGGCACGGAGAGAGTAACTAAATATCAGCGGCGTCATATTTTCACCGGACGACGCGGAAAGCTCCTCCGCGCTTTCGGCACCGCGGGTCGCCTTAAGGGGTGCCCAAACAAGACACTACAAAACCCGCGACTCCGGCAAATCGTGCCGCGCTCTGCCGCGATCCGCTTCCGGCCGTCGGAGGGAAATTTCCCTCCGTCAATTCTTCCCAGGGGGAAACTTCCCTCCGTCAAATCTCCCCCTCGCTTCCTCCACGGCGGCCTTGCTCTGCTCATCACATGGGTCCGGAGAGCCACTCACACGCTCTGTTGGCTGTCGGTCAATTGCTCAAGGCCTCCGCTCACAATACGGAACCGCATCGGACGCCATCACGACGAAAGTGAATCTCGACAAAGAAAGCAGATCCGAGGCGGGCGAAACGCACCCTTCGACGCAGGAATGTCCCAAATCCACCCGAAGCCGGACCTCCTTGGCCTTCGAGCCGAGGCGACGGCGGTACGCGAGGGCGTTGGCGAGGTGAGACAGACGCAGGTGGCGTGTGACGTCAATCTGAAGAGGAGAGCAGTCGTGATCGTAAAAATCTTCACGACTCCTGCAAACATTTTCACGACTCCGACAGACCGTAAAAATAGAAGCGTCCGCTTCAATTTTCACGATTTGTCGGAGTCGCGGGTTTTGTAGTGTCCTGTTTGGACACCCCTTTACGGCGACCGGCGGTGTCGACAGCGCGCGATATGTGAAGTCTTTGGTCCTGGGCTTACTACTGGTCAGAGCCGCTAAAAGCTTTTTTTTAGTCGAAATACAAAACATAAGTGGTGCGAACCGTTTCAATTGTTTATAAAAGTAGTTTTTTTTTCTTCAGTATTTTAGATCACGAAAAAAACCAATGTAGTTTATAAAGTACGGAAACAAGAAATGAATCGTCCGTGGGCTTCCTGGAGCCCAATGGGCTTTTGGAACGTCACGATGCCTGGGCAACTTCCCACGTCTGCTGGCTTCTTGGAAGGTCGCTAGGACGCCTGTGAGTCTCCAGGACGGCCGTTCATTTGACTGGTTGATTATTATGTTGAAATATAGGATATCAAAAAGATAGACAAAGTAATCAATTATTATGACTGTAGTATTTTGGTAACACGAAACCACAGCACTATCTATCAAAAAATAGTTGACCAATTCGGAAGTATATATAACAAGAATGAAAAAATATTTAGGTTGAAGCAAACTCCAAAATGTGTGGGTTACCGCTGAAATAATGTTCTGTCATGAAGATGACACACTCTGAAATCGATGTAAACCCAATCTCGAGGATAGCGCACTTGGAAAAAAGTTCAGAATCCTACGTAACAAAGTTACCGCCAAAATAAGACTTGCGAGAAAACAAAACAAAAACAAACAAAAAAAACGTTACGTTGCTCGTTTTGAGCGTTCCAGCAAAACCCCCAGGAAAACATGGTATATTATACATTAACTAGTTGGTAAGAAAAGGAAAAAATTGTAGAGCCCATCCACTTCAAGTTAAGATGGAGGACTAGCGAAGCTGTTATCTTTCCGACAACTTTACGACATCTATACGATTTACGTATGATTGCAATAAAGAGACGTACACGACTTCGGTGTTTAATTGTCTTTATTTAATTCTTGGTGACTAAGGTGATCATTGCCTTATGGTCACTTGTGGGCAAGTTATAAACCCAATTTTTCGAGGCACACCTCGAGGACAGTTTTTTTTCCCCGATTAAGCCCAAGCCTCTTTATCAGCATCGCGGAAGCGAAAGAAAAGGAGGTTAAATCGGCGTGTTCTGCCCTCGGCCTCGTCACAGCGCACTCTTATCTCGGTCGGTGATCGTAGATGATAACAAGGAATCAGGACCTCACTATCTCATAATGCCAAAAAGGGCTACTTTAAGCGTGTTTCCTCCTCTTTTTATTTATAGTTGCCACGCCCGATCGGAACGAAGGAGCGCCGTTTAAACGAAAGTTTTTGTTAAAGGCCGCCGTACAGTTCGCGCTTTCCACTTTTTCTGCGTTTCCTCCTCTCCTGCCCTCCTTTCCTTCCTTCACCGCCCTCCCCCACCTGTATACCGCCCTCCCCCGAGGGGACAACACGGAGAAGGGATTAGGAGACGCCTCCGTTAATCCGGCCTAACCCGCCGAAGAGCGGGTTAGCCCGCTCTTCGGCGGGTTAGGCCGGCCGATGTTAGGCCGGCCTAACCCGGCCTAACATCGGCCGGCCGGCCGAGCCTGCTGCTTGACTTTGTTTCAGCTTCGGTCCGAGCGCGGCCGATGTTATGAGCCGAAGGGCCAATCAAACAGCGGAAGATGCACAACGTCATGGCGTACTCTCGGCAGTTGATAGGACCAGCCTGTATTCGCCGTCCCCCTGTGCGTGCTTCTCCGCCGGCTAGTCCTATCAAGTGAAGAAAGCACGCCATGACGTTGCACTCTTTACCCTGTTTGATTGGCCCTTTGGCTCATAACATCGGCCGCGCTCGGATATTTCGCTGCTCGAAAAAAAAACAAAAAAAACGCCGCGGGCAGCGGCCGAATGCGCTTTGCCGGATGCGCAACGCTCCGTCCGCCTTAAACAGCTTGTATGCATGGGACTAACATTTTTCGAAGCGCGGCAGGTTTAGTGTAGGTCCTATCATATGGTCCTGCAAGACTTCCCTGTCCGCCACAAGCTAGCCAATAAGTCAAGAACATAACGACGGCAGCGTCTTCAAACAGTGTAAAGTAAAATGTATATAATATTTCTAAGAACACCGTTGTTTTCACTGCTTGGCTTTCAAATTTTTAGCGTTGCCAATAATCGTAATCAAACTATTTTTATGATTGAAGACCCCTCGTCGTGCATCGACCCCAAGATTACGCTTACGTGAAACATGATTCGGCGCGGGAGCGGTTCGAGTCAGCGTAAACTTTTTTTTTTTTCAACGTGGATTTTGCTTTTTAATTTAGCTGAGGTATCACTGACAGAACACGAATCGCATACTTGGAAGGTATATACCATCTGAAAACTCATATAGCTGGTTGAGTGAATGCAATATTATCACATTCGTTGAAGCTTGATTTGTTGATTCGAACTTCAACAAATCACACGCACCCATTCTCCCTATTCCTGTTTACCCAGTCATAGTCGTTCCCTCACGATGCAATACGAGTACAAGTAACTGCAGTTTATGCATAGTTGACGTTGCACAGCCGTGATCGCACGGTTTTTAGAAGCGCTATAGAAGGAGCACAAGCGTCGAATTCCGGTACACTGATTGATTTCTGTCTCCCCGCCGTGACGCCAAACGAGAAGAGCGATTTCGTTCTGTCTGTAAAATTAGGAACACAGAAATCAAGCTATAATCCCGGTAATAAAATAAAGCAAAATGGATCTCTGCAGCCAATACCCAACCGTTTGCGAGGTGACTAGGCGAAAGCATATATTACCTCCGTGCCTTTACCCTCTGCACACCGTTAGAAAGTCATACAAACTCCTTGGAGCTGTTGTCAACACGATTGCGTTTGCAAGCCGGTAGTTTGACTCGGCTGGGATTCGTCCCTTTCATAGCTCTCTACGGAACCAAAAAGGTAGATACTTTTCTACATTGGGTGGGTTTGCCCGGGGCCTCCAGTTATTTACGGCCAAAATCACACTGGAGGCGCTTCAGCAATGTTCACTCTGGTCGATACATGTGCACTCTAAAAATGCCAATCGTCTGCCTTCCCAAGAGATACTTGAAGAGCCAATCATAGAGACCGACGGATAACGAGGCCGAAATTATGCTCATACCTCAAAAAAATTGTAACACAAATTTGGCCTCGTCATTCCCAAACTGGTTGCCGGACGAAATTCTCTATGCGTATTGCAAGCCAGGATTGGTAATAGTAACATAAGATACGCACGGCAGAATTTCCTGCCATAAATAAAATGGTTTGGCTAATGCCAAAGTAACGCGAAATAGGTGCTGAGTTTTGCTAAAGGAAGCGTAAACCGAAAAAAAAAGGAAAAAAAAAGACAGAAGAAAAGAAGAAGTAAGAAAAAAAATCTCTGGTGACGTGGCCAAAAAAAATTCTGTTCATGAGATTTTTATTTTCACGTGACCGAACAAAAAAAAATAAACGAAATAAAAAAAGAACACGAGAAAAAAACCATCCCCTGCCCGGTTTCAAAGCTAGGCCCTCTTGATCGTGAAACTAGCGCGCTATTCGTTACGACTAGTCGCGCCAACATAACTTTTTTTTTCTTTCTTTATTGCAAGTTGCGCCAACATAACTCTGCCTGTAATGCTCACGGATTCTCACATCATAGGAGAAAGCTTAGATGCCTTCGTAGTTTTTCATGTATGTGTTATTTTTATTTGTGGCAAGAGTTCACGTTCCAGAATGCTTTTAGAGTTTTGGAGAAAAACGAGTTTTCTTCATCCGGGTCACCTTCTAGAACCAGTAGACCGCACTGGGTCGTCCGGCTAATCAAGCAGCTATATTCAAATTCTCTGACGTGCCTGTCCTCGCATCCGAGGTCGCCCTTTGACAAGCTTATCTTCCACCTGGTAGCCGGAACCCCCACGGCAGCTTTGTTCCGTCCCCACTCCCTCTCGAGAGGATGGCTCGCCCCGAGGCTAATCCCATTCTCTAGACGCCCTTTCCACCCAACGCTGGCCCTTTCCCTCCCCGTCTCCAGCTTCGGGAGAGAAGGTTCTTCCCTGCAGAACGTCCCGTTTGTACAGCGGCCTCCCTGGACGCATTTTTTCCACATCCTAGCACATAACAGCTTCGCTGTAAAATATTGACCAATCAACAAAAAATAGCTTTTGTAGACCGGGTGTACAGTCTTTATGTAAGAGATATTCAATTAAATATTTGTTCGAAGTGCTTCGGATCTCCACATGACGGGTTCCCTATTGAAAATATTTCTAAAGGGCCCGTCAGCCTTGAAGGATTATGGGACCTCACAGGCCTTCAAAACCCTTCAAAAATACCCTACAGAAAAACCCTTCAAGGATACCCCATAGAAAAACCCTTTAGCCCCACAGCCCTTCAACCCGTCAGACCCTTTAGCCCATCAACCCTTTAGACGCCCAAATGACTGTGAACCATAGACAAAAATGCAGGTCAAAACATTGAAAATTTATTGGCGACATTTAGTTTTACATGCATATTATAACTCGAAAAGCAACGCTTGTTCAAACCCGGCGCAAGGAGCTGTAGACGAAAGGGATCACATCAAACAGGGACAACTGACATCCTTATCACAAAGAAAAATACCTTTCAAAATACTCACATTGCCGCTGGGTATATTCCTGATGTACGGTAGTTCAGCTAATAAAACCGAGCAGGTGCACCTCACAGACACATACACAGTCTCAGTAAGAACGTTTAGCGAAAACCACGAACTCGTAAGCAGCGCCCGCCGCCGTTGAGAAATCCCGAGCACAGTCACGGTTTCGTCCATGATGACATCGCGCCGGCGTCTTCGGCGTATTCTTTGCTCGCTGGTCTGAAGTCGGACGGACGAAGAGGCGCAAGGAACAAGTCCGGACAGCGGCCGTCATCCACCGTCTCAACACCCACAGTGCCATAATCCCGGTGCGCAGGCACAACATGCGGTGGAACGCTGACCCCGACTGCCAGGCTTTGCAGCGAGTAAGCCGACACCGGCCACCATCTCCTTGAATGCGCTGAACACAATGGCGCTCGAGCGGTGCTGAAGGCGGCCTGCGCCGAACTATGGTTCACCTGCGGTATCAAGAAAGAAACTGCACGGATCAAAACAGACCAAGGGGCGAGCCCTCAAAACCATGCATGCTCACCTTCCTGGAGGAAATTGGTCCGCTCCAAACATCCCGGCTCGTGGGATAACCGGAACCGCACACGAGCAGAGAGAAAATGGCTATGGCCTCCCCCGCTTGCACACACCACCCTCCTCCCCCCGACCGCTGGCCTGGCAGCCCTGCACCCTCTCCCCATCGCCAGGCGGAGAGGGGCGATTGCTTTTTGGGGACAGTCCCCCGTGGAGGGACCGGTTCCCGGAACGAGTCGCTCCCGCGTGCGTCCCTGTTCCTGGAAAGCGCGCACTGCTCTCGGCTTTTTTTTTTTTCTTTTCTTTTTTTTCTTGGTTTTTTTTTTTTTTTTTTTTTTTACTCGAGCGGACAGGATTGCGTTCGCCTCAAAACGCCGCTCGGCCAACACCACTCGGCCCGCGGCTCGTCAATTCTCCACATGGGGTGGTCGCCCTCAGTGGCCTCTTTCGCGACCGAACACCCGGGCAGTGACAGACGGGTCCAGGAGCCCACTCGTATTTGATAGAAGAGCAGTAATAAAAATCTGACCGTACTCACACACGATCGGCATTCTCCAAATACTTATTTTTTCCCCCGTAGCGTGCAATAAGCAGCTATGTTCATTAATTCTGCGAAATGTGTTTTTTTCACCTGGGCCGTTGCCCACAGACATATCAAGAGGCCTGAAGGTTTTCCCGACCCCATTAGAAACGTTCTTGACAGGCTTTCAGACATTTCAAGGCACTGTAAAGCGGACTTTAGACATTTCAGGAGACCCTCTGACGGGGCCAGTGAACCCACCAGAAAATATCGGTGCCCCCGTCAAACATCTCAGAAATTCCTGAAGTCCCCTTCACACCCTTTAAAAAAATCCTGAAGTCCCATCAGAGCGATTTTCAATAGGGTTTACAGCAATATGTCCATCGGTCTTGCGGGGTGTTGCGCCAACTCAGCTTATTTGCCGCAATTGAGGGAAGATGTTTTAAGACTGATTATAAATTATATGTCTGCGGTCCAGGCCTTTGAGAATGATGGTATTCGCTTCTGAGATATCTTGGCTGACTTTAACAAACTTAAATACATGCTGCTGAAAGTAATTAACTCCTCTCTTTCAACGGGTAGAATGCACAGCGGCCTAAAAGTTGCTTGTAAGGCCTATATTTAAAAAAGGAAGTAAAAAGGACACGCGTGGTATCTCTAATCTAGAAAAAGCTTGTATTCAGAACGATGGTGTCTTTCTGTGAGAGGTATTTTTTTACTGTAACGATAATAATCCCTGGAGAAAGGGGAAACAAGGCGGACAAAGGACAAACACAAATCCCCGAACAAGGCTAGCTGTATTTCCAGTACGGCTTTTGCCAAAACACAGGAACACAATCACTACTCGAAGACCTGTCCAATCACATCCACGAAAATATTGATGGCTACAATATTGTGAGAACTTTTTCCAGACCTGAAAATGGCATTTGATAGAATTGACCACTGTTGCTTGTACATAAATTAAAGCACTTGTGTTTCCAAGGCACATATATTGACTTCCTGACTGACTACTTTTCAGGGCGTCAACAGCTAGGAAAAGTGGGTGATGTTAAGAGTAAGTTTGTGGACATTTAGGTACGGTGTTCCCGTAGGATATATTCGGTACCTCTTTTCAACATCTACGTTAATGAAATTGCGACGCTTCACATTTCCTTGCGCGGGTATCTTAGTACGTCGAAGATACCACTATGATTTTTTTTTCTGGCGATGAGGAATTCGAAGCTACATCGTGTTTTCAAAATGAAATATTGCACCAATAGCGTGGTTCACTAGCAACCAAAGTTTTGTAAACGTAAAAAAACAAAGCAAAAAAAAAACAATGTTCTTTTATAACTTGTACAAAATTATAAAATGTTTGGCCCCCTTAGTTCTTAACCTATCCACTTGTAAGAAATGCAGGTGCGCACCACCAGAATATGCGTCATCCACAAGGTATCTGGGCGTGAATTTCGATGAACATCTGTCATGGGTAGCGCATGGCGACTACCTGGCGAGACGCCTACGAACGCTATCGGTTGTATATACCGCCTTCGTGTTCTGGCCGATGCGCATACTAGATGTAACATATATCAGTCACTGGGGGAGGGGGGGGGGGGTTATACTACGGTACGGTATACCGGTTTATGTTCCTACTCGTATGATAAATAATAAGTACATATTATTCGGCGAAACATATCATTCTGCGAATTATTACGTATGAAACTAAATTATCTGAACTTTAAACTGATCTAAAGGTACGGTCGTTACGGATCTTGCCAGTTGACAAATTGTATGTCTGTATCATATTAGTACGCAATTACTACACATACACGTTTCAATAGCCCCTTAAAAAGCAAAGGGTCTTGAGGCAATAGAACGTTTTGTTCTGCCAAGGGTTTTTGCAAACTACGGAAAAAGGGGACGGCCTCTCTTATGTTCCACATTATAATAACATGTTGCCAGGTGGACTTCTGGACTTGTGGTCACTTAGGATTGTTAAGAGAGAGCTGAGAGTAGTGTAATATCCGTGATGCATAGCCAAATTTGTGACCGTTGCGATTTTTTTTTTTTTGACTTCGAAGTAAGTTGGCACGTCGTTCTGTGTAAGTGTTTGCATCTTGTGGTTTTCTTAGTTTTAAATTTACAGAGTTTGTAACTTGTTGGGTTTTCTAACGTGTAACATGTCATTCGCCTGTACCTATTCAAGGCTTGAAGCAGTTTATTTTTGTTTTTATGGCAGGAAGCATGCTGGTACGTTATGTGCAAGAGTAATAACACTATTCCTTTTCATTGCAACAGTGTCCCACCCAGAAGCACGCACGTGCTTTTGTGGGCCTAGGAATTTATGTACTCCTTTATTGTGCAATAAACGTATGTATGTAAGAATTAATACTGCAGATTGAGCGAGTTGGTGAGGCAGAATTACGAACCAGCGCACAGGTGGACAGTTACAATAACTGTCTACCTCTGCGCTAATTCGTAATTAAGCATGTAAGAGGTTACACTTGTAAAGGCAGGCACACGGAAGTCGAAGTCTATCACGTTAAAGGACAGGTCAACGTGAAGGCGACACATTCAGGTGTCTGTGCGCATGTGCGCTTTGCGTGGAAAAAAGAAAGAGGGAATAAAAAGCATTAATATATAAAGGGTTCTGGGAGAGTAATTAAGCGTCTATATGTTTTTACTAATTTGTATGAAAGAGGTGAGTGTAAAGTGAAAGTTGCCACAACATAAAGTAGTAACAGGAGAAAGAGAGAACGAAAAAAAAATTATAAACGTAGAGAATTAGGCGGCCTTAAAAATCTAAAATGTTTGTTTCGGCTGGCCGTTTATATTGTTTTTTTAAAGCAGTGTGAAGAGACAAAGCAGTATTAAAACAAGTAATAATATTTCGTTGTTGGACACATTATTTTAGTTATATTTATTGTCTTTTTGAGCATTTATTGTCTCTTTGTACCCCCTTCCCCTGGCTGGTGCCCAGAAATTATTGGGGCCCTTTTGATTTATTCTTTCTTCGCTGTCTGTGGTGGAGATGAAGCAAAAATCTATCTAGCCCACATTTCGGCACCACGTTAGAACAACCCGGTCAGCATGTGGGCTGTTCTTGTTCTTCATAATCATTTGGGTTCCCACGGTTGCTTACTACAAAGTAATCATTTCGAGGCTCGCAGACTCCACAATGACATTTCCCAACGCTGTAAATATCATGCTTCTTCTCCCTATAGAACTGATACTGTAAGAAAAATAAATCAATGCATGATCGACAACGCATAAAACGAGTACCAAGTTACATGCTAAGAAATAACGTATATTCTACAAAATGCAATTATGTATTAGAAAGCTGGCCCTTCAAAGGGACGCGAAGAAAATTTGAGACAAACAAATAAGTTGGATATCTTGCAGAAAAGATTGAACTAAGGCAAGAATGAGCCCATGTTACAAATTTTGGAACTCGATAAGTTAGACTTCGAACCGCCGACAAATTATACCAGGCATGCCGGTGACAAAAAATATATCTTGTGCTATGCTTCAGCAGTATGCAGCGCCTGCTAAAGTTGTTGCAAGCAAGTCGGCTTTGTGATGAGGACAGTGTAGGGCTCGGCGAGTTGGTTAAACATGATTACAAAAAACAGAGAATAAAAACTGCGAATGACAAAGAAGAGTACAGAGACTGAGCGCAGTACACTTCTCTCTACTTCGTCGTACTTATCGTTTTTTTTTACTATGTTTCAGCGTTTTGTTTGTGTATTCTCTCTGCCCTTCGTCGTTTTAATCGTGCTTTTCTTTTTTTTTTTTTTTTTGCTTATTTTTCTTCGTAATTGTGCTGAGGCTTGTGCACTAACCACGAGTTGAAATTGGCTATTCTCGAAAGTGGGCGCAAGCCGCAGTAATGCATTAATTACACTTTTGTCCTGGAACGTCGAGGTCGTATTTTTTACCACTTCGCTACAATTGGTGACGGACGCCACTTTGTTCTATTTTCTGAACCAGCTCTACTTCTGGAAAGCCTAGAACACACCCGCTTGTTCCGCGATAGCACACAGAGGTTTCAAATAGTCACAGCGTCCTCAGTAAGAGAGCACGAATCGCTCACAGTCGTGATGTTGATACCTTTTTTTTTTTTTTATTCTGGACAAATACCTTATTGCCATTGTTTACGTTGGTCATGGACAATTTCCACTTCGGCGCATCACTTCTTTAAAGAACAAATTTTATTCCCATCCCTGCTTCCCTTTTTTCAGATATTGCAAATGAACAAGTCAATGGTCGCTGTAACAACATTATTTACATATGGGAATACGGCTACCTAAAAATTACTGGCTGATAGTGGTGTCAAATATATTGTTACTGGTAATGACCACCGTGTGTGGTCAAGTGCAAAGGCAATCTGAGACATATATTTATTGCTCCGCCACAGATTGCGAATGGTGAGTAGCCAAGAGTTTACCATGTATTGCTAAATGTAAGTGACCAACGCAAATCTGACACCGTTAGGGTGAGACCTGGTCCAAGTGAAAATGTCACATTCAAAAACCATGAGCCCTTCGAGCAAGCACTGGTCCAAGCATTGTTAGGTAAAAAAGTGCCTCTAGATTTGGAAGATCGCGCACTGTGTCTTTACACAAGGTCTAGAGGCTGGCATTCCATGTGTCCTTCGCTTTTGTATAGGAATGGTGGGATAAGGTTTAAGCCGCAAGGGGGAGACCCTTTCCACTAATGCCAGAGCCACCTTGAACAACTGCTCCAACACCGTGACTAAAAACAGTGACAATATGTTTGTCCTAACTTTAGTGCACAACTTAAAGTTGTTTTAACTTACTATAAAAGAACGCTCCTTTATAGACACTAGGTTCATATCTCATATTTCCATATCACCTCCATATCTCTAAAGCTACTCCTCTATGGAACCCTCGTTCGATCCAAACTAGAATACGCCTATTCAATTTGGGATCCCGGACTGACAAATGAACATCTGCAGTTGAGGCAATTCAAAATGGATCTGTTCGTTTCATACTAGCTATCACCCCACTGCTGGCGTAGCATCTATGAAATTTACTTTGAGTCTGATTAACCTTGTATCACGTGGAGAGCATTCTCGTTTGTGTTTTGTTTCACAAAATCTACAACAATCTTTCATTACGTGAAAAGCTTCTAATAACTCCTTTTTAAACTACTAATACCATCCTATCGCGTCCCGGTCATTTAAACAAGATAGGCATACCATCGTGTAAAACGAACTTTTCACAGTCCCAAACTCCGAACCCCAATTCCATGAAACTATCTTGTAACCAGACTTGTACGGTACTCATTACAAGTAGTCAAGTTACTTGTAATTGATTACTCTCTGGAGTATATTTGTAATCATTCGATTACATTTGTTAGGTATCAATCACAACAGTAATCTGATCACCTTTGCAAGTACTAAAATTATTTTTAACGGTTGCTTTTTTCTCTCCCGTTTCTAATGGCGTCCTTTTTTTCTACAAGTTTCAAACCAGGAAGTCTTCGAACCAAGATTCCGACAGGAGTATGGTTTACCAAAATTTGTGAATTACGTTGTTCATAATTCGAGGATTTCAATCCAATAATGGACCGCACGAAAGGTCTGTTTTCAAACCGGCAGGAAGCTCTGTCGTCTAAAAATCTGAAGTAATGGAAGAAGTGGCGAAAGTAATCCCTGGAGAAGGGGAACAAGGGGGTCAAAGGACAAACACAAATCTCCAAACACAGCTAGGTGACTGGTGCGCGACCAAAAAACTCCGCCTGGTCCGGGTATCGAACCCCGGACCTCTCCATTTTCTGTGGAGCGCTTTACCAACTGAGCTAACCAGGGGTTAAACGTCAGTAGAGCAAACAGGTTTTATCAGCCGCCACCAGTCTAACACCAACAAGGGTGAAACAAAGGTTTCACCCTTGTTTCACCCTTGGTTGGGTGAAACATAACCTTAACAAGGGTTAAGGTTATGATTATAAGGCAATTATATTCAAAGGGCCAGCTCGCTTGAACCTTTGCATTTAATTGCCTTATTATCATGGAAGAGGTAACGGTTACATTTTCAAGTAGCGGCCCATTACTTTCCTTCTCAAATAATCAAGTAGGCTAATTAAATACTTCTTAAGCAAGAGTAATCGTAATTGTAATCGATTATTTTTTCCAGTAGCGTGTACAAGACTAGTTGGAACTGTCTTATAGCGCCGCATTTAAAACTGTCTTAACAATGTCGCTATTTTAGTAGTTTATAAATAGCTAATTATTCGCCTATATATTTTTAATTTGTTGTGATTTTTTAATATAAACCTCTAACCCCCCCCCCCCCCTTCCCCTGCAATACCTTCATGGCCCTGAGGGTATTTAAAATAAATAAATAGTTTATTGAGAAAAAAAAACGAAGAGGAAAGGCTGATGCGCATAAGTTCCCAGAAATGGACGGCCTCAGGACCCCTTGGCCCACCCCGTCTTAAAATATTTTCCTTTCAACCCCGAAGCAAAGAGACGAACACTGAGATGTCGGGGGAAAACTCTGAGAAATTAAGGCGTTCCTGGAAGGGTAGCGTCACAAGGATCCCTTCGAGCTGCGGCAGCAGAAAGAAACAACCCCTCATGCGAAGGTCCTGAACCAGTGCACCCCTTCACTTCATTCCGGCCGTGGTTTTAACTGGGTAGGTATACCATTGCTGAGCACAATGTTGTTGTTTTTGTTGATGTTTTTTTTTTATTTATACAATTGTAAGAGCGAAAAAGAAAAAAACAAATACAATTTATCTGACACCGAGCTCAAAAGTGCATATTAAAAAAAATACCAGGGCAGTGCACTGGACATTAACTTAGATTTTCACAATATATCAATTCTGTACACAGCAATACCTCTGCTTGCATTTGTCCTTGACTGGTTTTGAAGGAGAGTACAACAAAATCGACAGAAACTTGGGCAAACCTTTATGTGCATGCTAAGATTTCTCGGTCGTTATTCTAGATTTACAGTGCTCACCAAACTTATATGGAACACTTGAACTGCGTGTTTTCTCGTGTTAGCACTATTTTGGATAAAGCTCAACAACAGCTTCTTGACGTAGCACCTCGTGATTGTTCGTTCAGTGTTACATCACAAAGTCGTTGCTCGGCTGCCGTCAGAGCAGTACTTTCATGAGAAAGACACAATTGTGTATTCTGTTAAAGTTTGGTGAGCAGTGTTCTACATCAAAACTACTAAATTCTAGCCGTAAAAAGGTTGATACTGGAAAAACACGAGCCTGTACAGCGAACAAGAATAATAGTCAATGAATAAACACTTTCAAACAACAATATGCAGATGTAATTGTAAAAACGACTAAAGTATTTAAAAGTGATTCACCTTGATACCTAAACATATATTATAAAGAGCGCGGTGCAATAAAACGGGCAACTTAAATCTCTTTGGCGAGCGGGGCATTATTTACGACCGTGCACCGCGCGAGAACTTAGAGGTATATATGTGCAAAATCTAAGGGTATATTAATGGCTCGTGAATCATTAATTTCCTTTGAAGTTTAAAATACTCACAAGGCACAGTAGTTCCTCCTTTCTGGGCGTGGTTGTGCCGTCGTTGCATAACGCAGTGCACGGCGACGCTACTGTCAGCTGAAAAACAAATGAGTTGCATTTATTCATTAGAAGTTTTAATTTATGATAGGATCCATCCAAGGTCTACATTAGACTCATTTAATTTTAGATATTTTGATCATATCACCTTTTATTTTTAGGGTTGTGTTTTATTTCGTTGATGAAAAGGAATTTGTAGATAACCCCACAACGAACAAAAAGTTACTGCGGTATAAATAGACCTTTCCAGAATATCTCAGGAGACCTTGAAACAAGAAAAATTCCAGGGCTTTTCGGATGTACTCCCGTGCCCGCTCGAGCGCTTCATATATTCTGGTAGCGGCACAATTCCTTCTTTCTTATAATCATGGGCTCAGGACACACACAAAAAAAACTTACAGGAGGACACTTAAGACTGCTTACGTGCAGGAATGTGAAAGCATTCTTATACAGAGCGCATTCCTATAAGCAGCGCGCGACGTCTTCCTTTCGCACACAGCGCTCCCCCCCCCCCCCCCTTTCCCGCTGCGCCACCAGCAGTTGGGCTGGCTTCTTAGCAACGATGACGCCATTGCTATGGAGCCACATGCGCTCTGGTGGTGACATCACGCTCCTCCACTGCGCAGGCGCGGGGAAGACTGCCGGCTCCACGCCTTCCGTGACGATGCATCTGCGTTTCTCTGCTTTTCTTTGCGTTTTAATTCTGAGGCCCGTCCTCTTTGACATTGAGCGCCTCGCCGACTTCTGTGACGAAGCATTTGCGTTTTCTGCTTTTGGCCAATGGGATTTCCTCTGCCGTGCTTTTTGCCAATGGGAATTCAACTGCCGTTTCGCTGCTACAAAGAGGAATTTAGCTACCGTTTCGCTGCTACATACGCTTACAGACAATGCCGGCTTCGCTCCATGGGACAGTTAATGCTTTCGCATTGAAAGGTCTTGATCAGTGACCATTCAAAAGTATTTCGTCAACATCCTATTTGCTGATGTTGTGCGTTGGTAGTGCACTCAGGTTTTCAGCGTTTGCAAGTGCGTCATTAGTGTGCTCGACACCGAATGCGGCCGAGATCGGCTTCACCCAACGGCTTTGCCAGAGAACTGCGAAATTTTCTTGCCGTCTGGAGAATGGTTTTGAGACAATGCATGTAGGACATAGGGATGCCATAACAATGCGCAATGCCTTGTTGGCGCTTCCGCGCGCCTTTCTTTCACTTTCAGATGTATATAAATGCGGTCGATGCCACGAGCTGTTCCAGAGTAACTATCACAGCTGATCCATCACCACGTGACCTTGAGCTCCGGGAATCTTAAGACCGTTAAACCCGGACAGTCAGATCCTCTCAGTACTAGATTGACTTTGATGGCTTGAGCGTCCGTATGATACATCTCAGCGCTTCAGTGACCCACTTTTTATGTGTTTGCTGATTACATGAACTTTTGCGCGTCTCGGCAACTGTGAATGCCCGCCGCCATCACATATACCTTCCACTTTTATATTCTCTTATTCCTAATTTTTCACTTACTTATTTCCATAGAAGGTAAGGTTATTGCCATTTTATATTATATGTGTCCTTCCCAGCATTGAACTTTGTGAAGGCTCGTTAACTCCCATATCTCGGTGAGACAAGAGAAAGCAGCAATGGCGGGTGGAATCTGGAGCGTGCCTAAAGCGTCTATGTACTCAAGCCCCCTTTCGAAATTGTGCCCTCTGTTGGAAGCTGTAGAGTCCCTGCACAATGGTGGACAAGGGTCCGAGATCCTTGCGTTCGATTGCGCCCTGATTGCACGAGCCCTCGCCCAGCGGGAGCACAAGTCGTAGCTACCCACTCGCGCTAGTTGCACGTTTCGCGGTGTCTGTTGTTCCACCATTGCAAAGTGACATAGCCTCCTCTATAGTCACAAAACCTGGCAATTCGACGACGGAGCCATAGAGTGCCCGGTCGCAGATTCGGAGCGCGAGGATCTGGTATCAGAGAGCATTTCTCGGGGAAGCTCGTAGTGAGCACACAGCTTTTAGGGCGGCGAGAATCCGAAACATGACTTTCAATCCCGCCAAGAAACAAAGCGCAAGCGCTAAAAACGCGAGGAGCACGAGCGAACAGTCCATTGCTCGGGAGAAGTGTGTTTCGGCGTCTCGCCGCAGCGGGGCGCCCGTCACATGGCTCTCCTTTCATCCGTTGTCTGCCGCCATTCCGGCGGCCGCGTCTCGTGGCGATCTGCCAGGCATTGTCAGCATAGAAAAGGCTATGAGAGTCGATCAGATTTTTTTTTTTAATGGCCCGTCATTTTTGGAAGGTGTATATTTCACCATAAGTGCAACCGAAGCCGAAGGCACGAGTACAGCGGTTCTATTGCCTGCACTGACTTCACACCATGCTGCTATCGTGATGGCATTGTTGCTGAGCATGTGTCTTCTGCAGCGTAAACTGTGTACAGTTGCTTATCTTTCTTTCTTTTTTTGCAAGAAGCAGAACACACAACGGCATGGGTTAAGAACTTTACGTGCAAGTCACGTAGAGCGTCGACTCGGTCGAACTTGCGTCCTCTTTCTCCTTGAGCTTCTCAACGCCGTAGAATCAAAGAGCTGAGTTGGATGATTTCGTTCACGCTTGTCATGAGTTCATCATCAACACCGCTTTTGGTTCACGCGTGTACTGAATGTAAAAAAAAAAACATGGCATTTCTAGAAAGATAGATAATAAATGCAATATAGCCAGAGCTCTCACACTGAGATATGCCACAGAGTGCTCGTTGTGTTGTTGTTGTTTTTTTTTTTTTGCTGTTTTGCAAACATAAGATGGGCCAAAAAATGACCGAGATGTCAAGCGGCCGATAGAAGTCAGGGAAGCCAAACCAGCGCTGTGAGCTGAAGTCCCTGGATAAAATTTACGCTTGGTGTATCTTACAAGTACCGACAATCACTGTTGGCAAACGCGAGAGACACGTTCCACGGGACACACGAGCGAGAGCCGCACCGCAGTTTTCTTTCACGGGCCGCTCCATAGACGCTCATTTTGGTGCTGCGCCTCGATTTGCTTCCAAGCGTCGCACGAGGCACGGGCTCGTGCATTGGCGTATTTGAGGATTTGATGCCGCTTGTGAGAGGGACACATCAGAGGGCTCTAGTGAGGGCGTGTCTCTCTTCGGTGTGACCTAGGGACTCGCGGAACGCGAGGTTACGGGGCACGTTCTTACCGCTAGATTGGCAGCACAGTTCGTAGAATTGGCCACCGTCACTCTGACTTTGAAAGTGAAAGATCCTCGCGCGGCGGCGAGACACAACACGTTGTCATGGCATCACTACGTCATACATGCGTCGAACCTTATTTGTCCTAGTTTGTGTGTGGTGCAGCAGACAGAAATTCCACAAAGATCATTTTCCGGCACAACGACAAAACCGATGTTTGCCGTGTCAAGCAAAGGAATGGTGCCACGACGTGCCTATCAACATGATTTAGGGATTTCTAGGATGCTTAGAGTCAGCAGAGTGAGTTATCACCGTATTTAGGCGATCTCAGAGACCTCCTCAGGGAACCTTCAAACAACACTCACAGGAGTGCATTTTTAAACCCTCGCTACTATCTTCGTCCAAAGCCATCGTTCCGCAAGCCTATACCTTGAAGTGGCATTGACGACACTGACGGCACACACTAGAAATGTCGCTAGGAATAGTGTTCTTCGCATTCTAGCTTGCTTTCGAAACATCGCAAATGTTTCTTTCAATATTTTAAAAGAATAATTAGTACTCAAGAGCTAACCACAAAATCAAAACGCAAAAATTTTTCTCTGAACCAGACTCGGAAAAATATTACAGGAGGGCACTAAAGCTGTAGTGTAGGATTACGTGTAGGATTGCGAAAATATTATTGTCCCGCCTATGAAATGTTTTCGAGTAATGTTTCTACACGTATTAAAGTTTCGGACGACGTATAGGACGAAGTCAAGGACGACGTCCTAGAAATCGACGCCAAGTTCGGCGTCTAGGACGACCTCTAGGACAACCTTAAGGACGACGCCAAGAACGGCGTCGTCCTTGAGCATACGACTGAGCGGCCTAACGTCAGGCAAGCGCTGCGCAGGCAGCAGTTCGTCTGCCTCCTTAGCAACGATGACGCCGTTGCTATGTTTGGAGCCACATGATGCGTCGCAGCCAATGGGAAATTAGGTGTCGTTTCGCTGTTACAGAAACCGGCTTCGCTCCATGTTTGTTGTTTTTCTTTTATCCTTTGGGGGGTTCGTTGGTCGAGTGGTCTAGCGCACAGCAGCTCAGAGAAGGTGGAGCGAAAGCTCGCGCTGCAGAACCCAGGGATCCTGGGTTCAATACCCGCCCCTGCCCTTTTCGATCTGGATGAGCATCGTACCGGCGTGCGGTTTTGTATCACTACTGCGTGGTGCAGGTTAAAGACCCCAGGCTAGCGGTTGTACCGCACTGGCTAAATTGCTTATCTACAGCTGAGACACAAGACACCCACTGAGGCAGACTAACTTCCGGCTGTATAAACATACACACAACAATTTGCTTTGTTTGCGGCCGTGTATCCCTAATGCGTAATGCACGTTAAAGACCCCAGCTAACGGTTGTACCGCACTGGCTAAATTGATCATCTACAGCTGGGAGACTCGTTGCCCGTTCAGGCAGATCAAGTTCTAGGCTGTATCAACATACACACAACCCAATTTTTTTTCCATGGGACAGTTAATGCCTTTGCATTAAAAGAGCAAGACACAGTGAAACGGCCAAAGAGGTATGTCAGTTGAGCTCTCCATAGTTGTCGGCGGGAGATTAAAACATTATACAAAGGCGGCAGTTCGCGCCAGTTACTAGTGCAATCCTCACCGTTACAAAGGGTGTCTTTTCTGTTTTAAGATTTTATTGGGCTAGAAATCAAGCGATTGAATTATATTATGGCGTCTACTACCCGAGATTACCCTTGAGTTTACGCGTCAGACTAGTAATATAAATCATTTTCAATGCATTTTGCGGCCCTATCTTCTGAGACAAAACATATGAACACTGTAAAGGCTCGGCTGCACATTATTACTAGTTGTAGGGCTGGGCGTCACTTAAAAGCGTTAGCCCGATTAATCGCCACCTCTTAATTGATTAATTAATATATTAATTGGTCTGCTTCATTTTTATGCAATTCATTAGTAAATAAAATTTAATATATTTGATTTCGCTGTGCTGAATATGTACGTGATAAGAGGCGCAGACACATCTTGGATTATGAATCAGACTCGATATGTAGTTGAGAACAATTAAAACGCCCACACTCACAGAATAATACTTCAGCTGCATGAGGCAAAGAGGCTCGTTGATATTCTCTATGCAATAGTGAACTCCTTTGATTATTCACAATAGTCTCTGCTGCGCTAAACGGACACTCGCACGGCGTTGAAGTGGCCGGGACACGCGTGACCTTCCGCACTTGTCGAAAGCTACAGATCTCGCTTATACAGATTACCTTATTCGAAAATTTGACCAAAATTTGCCCTCAAACAGGTGTACTCGTCCATGATGGCGTGATGAAAACGTTTAATATTTACTTCATTTTGGTTCGTCAAGATTTTACCGATTAACCGGTTAAAAGATATAATCACGATTAAAGCATTGATCAATTAGGCGGTAGGTTAATCAATCAATTTCCCTGCCCTACTAGCTAATTTGGACTTCAACATGAATAAAAAAGAGCAATATATTACGTTTTCATTAATAACAATGTTTGTTCCTTGGCATCCCTTCGTTGGATCTTCTTTGGCAGCATCGTATTTTTCTGCAAGGTTTAATACATAAAAAGTATAATGTTATTAATTGTTTTTTTTTAATATTTTATTACATGCACAAGACTCCGGAATGTAAATGCAGTCTAAAAGAAGCCTAATGGCGCGATCACACTTGCGGCTTCGCGAACGGATCGCCGCAGGCGGAAAGCGGTATTCGGAGCCGGGTGGCGAGATCAACTCGTAGCTGGCGGAAAGTATGGATCATTCCGGGACCCGTATCCAGACTTTCCGCCAGCGACGAGTCGATTGTGCAACGCGGCTCAAAAATCAACTTTCCGCCCGCGCGAGTCTGTCCTCGATTTCGCAAGTGTAAACGCACCATTAAGATTGGTTCAGTTATTTGCACTGGATGCATCACTATGTTCCATTTTACCTTAAAGGCTGCTTCACAAAGCCCCTTTTTCTAAAGTTAGGTTACGTTACGAAAGTGCACGTACAAGGATAGCCTGGCACGCGACATTCGAGACATGAATGTTTCGGTGACTTCTACGCAACGTAAGAAAACGTCAGAAAACGGGGCTGTGTAAACCAGCCATGCCATGCCATAAAGACCAGAAGCATGTGCTCTTAGCTTTAGGCCAAACATCGGCCGCAGAAACTCTCACGCGACACGAGCTGATACCAAAGCTATGCTCTCGCGCTCCGAGGATTCGCTAAGGTAAATGTTTGTCAAAGTGACCTCGCGTCGCCGTGTCAACAAATCCCCACGTATGTAGGTTAAAACCAATGAAAGGATCAGCCGTATGGACTCATAAAGTAGCACAAACGGGCCATCGTTACTCTTTTCAATATGTCAGTGGCTGAAAAGTTGTGATCAAACCTACTACAGTCATGGACAAAATTTAAACAGCATGACGTCTTTTTTAGACGCCCTGCCTCCAGCACGCACTCGTGGATCTCCCTTGTGCCTTGACTACGCGTGCACACTCGAAGCTGACGAGACGCCATTATCGAAAAAAGAAAAAGAAGATATAACGTGGTGCTCGACTCAAGCCTGTATAAGCAATATGCTGCACAGCTATGGTATCATCATCATCCTAACAGTGCCGCCCAGTGTGCGTCTGTTCAAAGATCTTCTGGTCAGTTGAAAGCAGCGCAACCTTTCCTCTGCAGCTGTGCCTTCTCTTGGGTAAAACAGACGGGGAGCGTGTGGCTAAGACGGCGAGCACCGGTTCAAATAAAAAGAACAAAAAGAAAACAATTTCTGAGCCGGCATTAAAAGAATCATCAGGTACTTTCCTAACTCTTTATAACAAACAGTAGTGACTTTAATCAATTGAATCCCCATATAATGTGTGACGTGTGGTTACATTTGTTCTTAGACTTCTCTATAAACCAAGTTCTCTCTGTGTCTATATATATGTATACTCCCCCTTAGAATAATATTGTCTGAAAGCTTGAACTAACAAAAATTCTGTTTTGTTTTGGACTCCAAATTCTTCACAATGAAACGATGAAAGTTCGAGTCGGCCAGCGAAGTGCTTGTGGAAGATGTCTTCACTCAGAAGTGAAAAAGACAAACCAGTCTCGACCAGAAACTGCAACGTCATGTTGTCAACGTCGATGTCAACGTCGATGTCAACGTCGATGTCAACGTAGATGTCAACGTAGATGCCTTTCTTCCGCGTGTTGTCAGGGTTCAGATTTAAGATCGTGAGAGAGTTAGTGGCCGCCGACAATTCTTTCGTTGCGTGATTTTGCAGCCGACCTTCTTTCTTCCGCTTCGATTTGCACACCGCAGCAAAGTGCCCTCGCTTGTTGCAGTTGCGGCATGTTTTGTCTCTGGCCGGGAATTCTTTCGCAATCGCGCGGTGCGCAGTCAAACCGCAACTGTAGGACGTCGCAATCGACGCCCTTCCGGTACTCTGACTCGTCGGCTTGTCGACAACTCGCTGGACGACGGGGTCTCCAGCAAACTGATTCAGCTCTCGCTGAGTCTGCTCGATGTGCCTGCCGAGGTCAGTCGCACGGGCGCGGTTTAGTGTCAGACTCGTTCCTTCGAAGAGCAGGAGCTCGCGTATCTGCTGCGATGCAGTCCTCTCTAACAACTGATCGCGTATGGTCTTGTCAGCTGCCTCTCAGAAGTTGCAGTCCGACGACAACTCTCGCAGAGCGGCTGCGTAAGTTTCAAAGGCTTCACCTGGCACTTGAAGGCGCTGACAAAAACGATGTCGTTCCATCAGTTCATTCGTCGTAGTCAAGAAGTGGTTGTCCAACACGGCCATGCTTCCTCGAATACGGGCTTTCGTCATACCCTTTGGGTGGCTCTCTTTCTTTTTTCTTTTTCTTTGATCGCCGAAACCGGAGCAGTCGGTGCCACACTATTGTAGATCCGCTGTCCTTCCAGGCCCAGCGCATTGAGCAGAAAAGCCTTGCTGCGTTTTGGAACAAAGTCATCACCGCCAACGGCTTCCAAGGAGTTTAGGAAGGCTAGCTTCCACTGCCGCACGCAGGCTGATCTCGGCGTAGCGAGCAAGGAACGGGGGTGTTTACGGACTGTAGTTGAACACGAAGTCCGTTCACCGGCAGAGACCACAGCAGGCAGTAGCAGTCCCGACAGTGTTCCTCAACGGTCTTCACTTGTCGCCATTATGTAGTGCCCTGAGGGCACGAACAAAGGGCCGACCAGTCCGTTCGAACGTTGAACGAAAAGTATTTTTTTATGTCAGTGGTTGGTCGCCAGATTACATTATGATATATACAGCGTTGATAACATAAAGACAGAAGAAACAATAGCCAATAAAATAATTTTCATTCGTAAAGGCAATGATGAAAGTCATCCATACCAAGGGGCTACACAAATTTCTATGAAGAAGTAAGTATAAGCAGCATAAATAATAAAATAAGCGACGCACGTTCAAAGACAATAAAACATAACCATAATATCAAAAGGTATGCACCTAAACGTTCGTACACCGACAAATCCAGGCACCAAAAAGTCCGTACGCCAAAAGGTCCGTACACCTAAACATCCATGCACCGAAAATTCCGCCCCAAAACGTCCTGCCCCTAAATGTCTTAGATCCATAAATCAGTCTTCTTTATATGTTCCAAAACGACAGTACCTTCCTGTGTCTCACTCCCCTAAAAAAAGTCTCAGTCTTGAATTTTTACAAACGTTTTGTTGCTAACACTCGGACATAAGTACTGACAAGATGGTACGGGAGCGGCACCCGCCGACCGGCTGAAAAGGAAGACTTGACCCAGCGCTAAAGGAAGACGTACTTAAAGAGTTTGACCGCTAAATTAAGTAAGGCGTCGATGACGAAGTTTGAAAAGAGAAAATCGCACGCTACGAGAGGTACAAAGAAAAAAAAGAGGTAAGCATCGCGAAGACTAAGGTAAAGGCCATGTTGACTGAATGCATGCACGAGAGAAGGTCGACGACTTCGACGGCGAAGAGCACGTCACCCGCAGAACAAGTACAAAGAGCCGCGAGCGTCGTGTACACAAGCCTCGCGGTAAAACTCTTTGTTGAAAATCTTGAAGTTTGGAACCGAGCTTTGATCGTTGCAAAGGTCATGGAGTCAGTTTGACTGGACGATCAAAGCGAATCCGAACCTATCAAACGGAGACAATTAGGCAAATACCTGACCAGTTCGCTTACGGGAAGTGGTCAGGGCTCGATCTCACTGCCGAGAACTACGAAATTGCGCTCGGTCTTCAGAGAGTAGTTGCAGTAGGTGCATGATTCAGGAATCGTGGACCAAATTCGCGCCCCGGTTGACGACATACACAAGGGAGTAAGACGTCTTAATGAAGCTTGGGGTTAGTTCATGGGCGTACGGAGTGCTGCTCAGTTCTGAGGAAGGACGTACTTGCTAATTGAATTCTATTGCAGCCAAGGTGGAAAAACAAAACAGGATGAAGAATTAGAGACGCTTTGTGATTCTTGAGAAGAGGTGGAATTACACGAAAATACTGAATTGGCAGATAAACCGAAAGGCCAGGCACGGGCCGTCGAGGCCGGGCATAGAGCGGCCATTAACCAGCAGACTGACGACCCTGTTGACCAAGAAGGGATCAGGTACAAAGCAAAACCCGCCTTCTCGTCCGCTGCGACCTTAAACGTGATGACCAACCAGGACGAGAGGAAATCCGTTTTTTGCCGCCCAGGCAATAGCGCTTCATACAGCTGTTCTTCCGAGATGTCAGTTTCAGACTGAAGAAACATGCTGAAACATAAGATCCGTTAATTCCGCTGTGCCAGGATATGTCACCGATCGATAAACTGTCGCTTGACCACATGGCTCAAATGCTCGCATTGCTCGGAGAGACATTTAACCCCTATATGTGACCCCGACATAATGAGTTCCGATGGTGCCAGAAAAGAGAGCGACGCAGCCACAGAGGTCAGGGAGGTACATGAACAATCTGTAGTGTAAAAGATTGCGACGCAAGGAAAGAAAAAAAAAACACCGATTCTCCTTCAGACAGCAAGAGCATGGGCAAAGAGCTACAAAAGCGCACTCTGGTCAGGCTTCTTCTTGACTATGAGAGCCAGTGTTTATTCATTCAGCGCAACGCCTTTGATAAGCGGCAGCTAAAGGTGTTGGGAGAAGAAGAGCTAAGGATCTTCACCTTCGGTGAAAAATCAGCTAGAAAGAACAAAATGTGTCGACGGGTGGAGCTCTGGGTCAGAAGTCAGCACAACAGAAAGGAAGTCCGGGCGGAAGATCTTGAAATTCCCTGCATCTATGCAGACTCCACAAAGATGCAGGTATCATTGCACCTTTGTCAAAAGTAGTCGTGGCCTAGTTGAAAAAAGAAGGCATGAACATCGCGGACGTCCCACGAGCAGCTGAAACTGAGGATGGAATTGTTATTATAAAGAATTTTAAACGATCGCACCTTAAATACTGCATTGCATTCATTAGAGAGCTTTGGAGATAAAGGTCGCTGTTCATGTTTTCATTTCTTTTTTTGTTTTTTGTTTTTATAAATCGTTGACCAATTATAATGTCCTTACCATGCATCATCTCTGTTAGTGCTTTTTGGTTGCTGCAAGTATTTTCTTTGTGTTTAACATACGTTTCAGTACATTCATGAACCATTGTGGAAAAAGAAGTCTGTTCCAATAGTAACTTTAGGACGTCGACTGCACTAATTTGTGAAATGCAGCGTTGATTAGCATCCAGTTTTTCTCTTCTGAATGAGATAAATAGGTAACCATGAACTCCGGTAAAAATTAAGTTAGTGAAAAATGCATTGCTTAACGCTTCGCCCGGGTTTATTTGCATATTTGATTTTTATTATCCTGCCACTTTCTGATGGTAAAATTAGTCTGGACATGAACAACCGCACGATCACTGATGAAGTCTAGGAAGGTTATTGCGCTCGCTTGTTCAGGGTTGTTAACAAAAAGTACTTCTAAAATGGCGTCACTGCGGGTGGGAGAGAGGTTCAGTTGTCGCAACCCATAACCCTCTGTTAAGGCAAGAAAAACGTTGCAATGACCTTAATTTTATAAGAATGGCGGTCGAAGTGTCACCGAATCGATTCCCGAAAACTTATTCACCTGCTAAGATGACGTTATCACTTGAGTAGGACTGTGTTAAGTGCCCCAAAAACTATACAAAGAATCATGAAACTAGCTTGGATTTAAATTTATCTGTTAGTAACAAACGCCAATTAATGTCCTAAGGCAATTCAGTTGAATGCATATCCACGAGGTCTCAAGGAACGTCTCGCGAGGTGAGAATGTACATTTAAAATTGTTTCCAAACCGCAAGTGGTAAGCTGCCTACCCTTGCGTTTGAACGGTCCTCTCAAAACACTTTATACTCTTTGGTTGATGTTTTTATTTTCAAGGCACGGTGACAACCAAATTTTGGTTCCGATGATAACATCCGGTTCGCAAGAGGATGTGTCGTTTTCAAACTCATCTTTCTCTGAAAGTAGACTAGGGAAATTTCCACCAAAAAAAAGTGACAACACTGGTTCAGCAGAAGACTGGGGTGCGTTGCAGTTTGGTAAGTGGACTGTACGGGCAGCTTCATGTGGCCTTTGAGTAGGTGATACGGTTTCAGTAGCGTCATCAGACGCGTGCGTATCGCTGCCATGACAGCATGTTATTTATCAAATGGAAGTTTTACCTTATATTCTGATTCCTATCCTGAATGGCAAACTCTGACAACTGCCTCTTCTCGATAAAAAATTTTGATGAAAAATCCTCCGAAAATCATGCCCACGATGACATGCTTACAGATATGGTATCATTCGGGAGGACGTTATCTTTGTGTTTAAAACTGGGGAACCTACAGTTATCAGGCGGATTGAACCTTAACTGATGGAATCCAATGCGATCGGCGTGATCAAAGCAGCGATTCGGGGTAGGGGCTAGCTGCAACGTGATAGGTTCAAAAAAGAAGCAGATGAACGAGACAACGAATGCAAGTAAACGTTTATTTTCTATCAAATGCCACACCATGTCGGTGGAAAAAAATAACGATATCACGCCCATCGAAGTCGTTCGGCGCGAATCCGCAGGCCGGCTTTGATGGACGAGTGGACACTTGGTATTCGTTGTTATGAGCGAGAACGGCTGCCGGCATGTACGACTAGCACATGATCATACATAGCCTATGCATGAGGTCGTCCTAAATTTTAATGACCTTTACCTCGGGCGCGTCATCCAGCTTCAAGCTTATCTTGACAACCCGGACAGCCGCGCTCGGCTCCTCAGGCTTACGAAGCTTCAAGGGGTAGCGCGTACTCGGGTAGCCGTCCACGTCCACGCACGGACTCGCCAAATCAAGCTCACGGACGTGCAAACCAACACGAAAAAAAAACAGAAAACAAACACGAGAACACAAAGTTGATTGGCAAGAACAGCACACGACACACGGCAAAAAAAAAATAGATTCAAAACGCAGAAATGGGCGACAACTCAATTCCCGAATGTGATTAGCTGGTTTCGTTGCTGGGAGGCGGACGTCGCGGACGTATCGATGGAGTGTTTTTGTGTTCAGTAAATTTAAAACAATTTATTCTTCTATTTAATCTTTCTCGTTTAATAAAAATATTATTTTAAAGAATAACGACAGTTTGCATAGTAATGCACTTAATTGCGCCTTCCAAAAAAAACGGTGATGGTTCTTGTAAACGCCGATCAATCGACCTACTACAACGTCACCACTATGCCCCTAGCTGCACTTATTGAACACACCTTAGCGCCGCCAGACGTTGCGCTGTTTTTTCCGAATTGAATCAAAATATAATGCGTCAATATTTTGTGACTGAGTAGCCCGACCCACTGACGATATATTAACATAAAAAAAAGGCAGAAGTTCAAATATCGCTGGAATATCTTAACGATACCGAAACCTTACAATACAACCTCGAAACGTACCGTGAGTTCTTAGCCCGTAACCGTCATAAAAATAAACGTAGCCTGCTCAATCAAGTTACTCTTTGGCTAACGATCAATTGAGCACATAGTCCAACATCAACGATACTTACGTCAGTTAAGTATAATCTTTATTTGTTGACCGTGCTAAGTTTACCTAATAAATGTCTTTAATTTTCTATGTTTCTCAGCGTCTCGTCACTCATCATTCCTGAGAACATTTCCTCTATTTTACAGGAAACAAAACAATAAATGACAGGTTAAAATCTAAAAAAAAAAAAGAAGAAAATTGGGTGCCATGAAAGAAGAGCTGGCGAAGTGGCGATTCGGGAGAAAATATCCCGTAAAGGCAGGTCTTCTTCCTAGCTGAGGAACGTTCTATTCCGTCAACGGAATTACCCGCAATTCAAACAAAAATCATTCGTATCTATGGCTATAAATCGTCAAACTTGCCTCGATGAACGCAAGTCCCGTTATGGCAGATACCAATTTCTTCCACGAATGTTTCTGGCGTCCAAAACCATGACAAAATTCGGCTTATACTTGGAGTTCGTAACTGTAAAAACATCATTGCGATGTTAAGCTTAATGACATTGATTTCACACTCATCAGATTGCAAGTGAACTTCTATAAACTTTTATTCCTAAATATTTAATGATGTATATGAGAGAACATTCTGACATGTGATATACATACAAGTATTAATAAAGGGTGTAAAAAGTAAATGTCAAAATCATAATATTACTCGCAAACAGTTACAGATATGCATCCAGAACTATTCTAAACAAATATCGCACCAATAGTTTTTATATCGTCTAAAAGAAAAAGCACTAGTCGGGGTGCAATGTGCTCTTGGTGGTTTCTACCAAACCATAACTTCAGAAAAGTTCGGCAAGCAAAGATCCGTTTCGACCATTTATTTTTCACATTAACGCACGAGGACAGAAATATTAAAAACTCTCCCGGCACCCCCTTACAATTGCTACTGTATAAATGTCGTTTCCCTGCGTTATTAACCTCATGAGGTGGGAGGTTCCCAGTTGGCGTTACCGCTTCAAAATATAAACAAAAGCAGCGGTGTACGAAGCTTCCCGCCGCCCGGATGCTCTGCTCCATCTGGCGGAGAGCTCTGAACTAGAATATTATTCACGTATTTCCTTATGAAGATATCTAACACCATAATAAAATAGCAAAAAATAGGTGCATAATTGTTGTGCCAGGTAAAATAAAACAAATTTATATTTGCTTATTCAATTACTTTTCAATATTCATGCTGTGTCCACTGCATGGAAACAAATGCGCAAGAGTGCTACACTTTAAAATTAAAAATAGAAAAACTGCGAAGTTAACGAATGGTATAAGCAGAAGGTGACATTCAATATTATTTTATGCACCTAATTACAATTCAATTTCAGAAATATTAATCAAAGCCTTTATTCAGGGATACACATTGCCACGTTACCAATAGAACGAGAAAGACATGACTCCAACTTCAAAGAAAGAAGTAAATAATCAGGAGAAGGCCAAGCGCACGTAAACTATGCTAATTGAAACCACGCAACAAACGAAGTGTCAAATAAATTTGTGTTCAATATAACCAAAAATGATGTATAGATTATTCTCAAATTTAAAACGAAGTAGCCGATCATGTATACACTCTAAAAAAAGTCTGTGCGTCTACCCGCACAACCCTCGGAGAGCCAATCTGACTCCGTAAGTTGCGCTGATTGGTTCTCCAATTGTTGTGCGTGAAAGTAGACGCACAGACCTTTTTTAGGGTGTAGCTGCTCGCAAATATCATTCTCGTTACTCAGCCTCTGAACAGGTAAAATATAAATTAAATAGACACAATGGTATTTGAACGATAAAGAAAAAATATTTATTTTAATTTTTCTGTGACAAATATTTGAAAGCAGTTAGCGATTGAATAAAGTCTCATAAAATATGGATGTGCTGTAACGAAGACGACGGCGCTGGGGCTGTGGCGCGCCTGACCACCGAGCGCCAGGATCCGCACACACAGCCCGGCTTTTAAACAAACTTTCTTATAGCAGAGTTTGACTAGCGCTCTCAACTTTCATTAAGCCAACGATCATTGGCGTTTTCCAACTGTCATTGAGCTCAACTAAGTTGTCCGGTGTTACACAGTCCATAGGCCTAGCAACCCCAGTTGAGATGTGCGTCAAGGACACATTTGAAACCAAAACGAAACCAAAACTGATCTCACATTACCCTTTTTTTTAGCGCTGCAAATGAATTATATACACACTTCTCAATCATTATAAACGCTTAAACTAAATAAAATGATTTTTTTAGTAAAGAAACGACAATAAGAACATTTCTAAGGTTGAAGCTTGGGCGAGTTGGTACGACATACTTAAAAGATAACAACAGCGACATAGTTAAAGAATAAATACAGCGCTGTTTCTTTCTTTTTTTTCGTTTTGTCTTTTAAGCAGAACGGTTTACACGAATTAAAGCAAGAGCGACACAACGAAATTTTTATCGGCACCGACATTACAATGGCCGTCCCCCCCTCCCCGCCGAGCTTTGGCTTTTGTCACGTGCCGTGATCGTCCAGCGGCAGCTCTGGTCCCGAATCAGACCTCTTCAGACAATATTTGCTGCTACCCGATACTTTCTAGATACCACCCCAATCTTCCGCAAGAAATGTTCCGCTGGCACTGGCCATGGACGGCGACAATGCGGAAGCCGCCGTCTTAAGCTTTAGGCCAGCTCTATTGAACCAGCTGTTGAATTCAATGATCGATGGCCGCTCAATGACAGTTGGCGTTGCCGTATTAAACCTTAGTTACACTACAGCTATCTTAACTGTCATTAAGCCAACGACAGTTGACTCAATCGCGATCGGCCGGAGTTACACGGCGGCACCAACTGTCATAGAGCCGCTAATGAACATTAAGTTCAACTGAGCTGCCTTATACCTCACCAAACTGATAGGGTTTTTTCCCGATAGAGATAAAGACGGCGGTGTCCACCGCATCGCTGCCCATCGTTAGTACCAGCGAAGCACTTACTGTGGTGTCGAGACTCCGCTGCGAGCGCGGAGGCGGTGGCCGTCCAAAATCTTGTGATCACGGCACTTTGAGTTGTTCTCGGCACGACCGGTGCCGGAGAGCGGACAGTTGAATAAAGGTCTTCGAACACACAACACTTACTATTGCAGAAGATTGGGGTAAGTATCTAGAAAGTTTCGTAGCAGCAAATATTGTTGTAAGAGGTATGATTCGAGGCCAGAGCTGCCTCTAGAAAGATCACGGCACGTCGCGAGAGCCAAGACTCGGCGAAGGCGGCCATTGTGATGTCGGCGCTGATGATGATGACTTTCGTTATTTCACTCCTGCTTGAATAATAGTGAAACCTTCTGATAGTCGTTTATTTATTCTAAAAAAAAAATAAAAAAAAAAGTGAAAGCCGTCTACAACTCCCTGTAACGCCGAATTGGAGCCCAGCTCTTGAGGAGGAGGAGGGAAGGGCACTGAGGGGAGGGTAGACCCCTCCTCCTCCCCTCATTCTTTAATATGCTCCGGGGGGGGTCACCTGACCTGGGGAGGGGGGGGGTCACGTAACCTCGGGGGGTCACGTGACTTCGCGGGGAGGGGGGGTCACGTGACCTCGGGGAGGGGGGCCACGTGACCTCGGGGGGTCACGTGACCCAGGGTTACCTTGTGGGGTCACGTGGGGGTCACGTGACCTTAAGGTGACCTTGGGGGGTCACGTGACCTTGGGGCAACCTTGGGAGGGGTTATGTGAGTGACCTTGGGGTGACCTTGGGGTGGCCTCGGTTACGCCGACGCCGCTCAAGCCGGAAACGGGCGCCTAAGAGCTGCGCTCTAAAAGTTAATTTGATTTTGTTTTAGGCGTTCATAATAAATGAAAAGTATGCATATAATTCATTTGAACCGCTTAAAAATAAAGGTAATGGGACATCAGTTTTAGTTTCCTTCCGGTTTATATTGTGTACCGTGACGCGCATCTCAACTGGGTTTGTTAGGCTATGTACAGTGTAACACCAGACAACTTAGTTGAGCTCAAAGAGAGTTGGGTGAGAGCGCTAGTGTAACTAGTGTATAATTCCGGCCGATCGTGCTTGAGTTAACTATCGTTGGCTTAATGACGGTTGAAACCGCCAGTGTAACTAGAGTATTAAGTGATCACGTCCTGGGTCGCTGCCGGTCGCGCATCATATTATAACAGCACAATTTTTGTTTTATGCTAGAATACGTTTTACAAACAACCCCAATCTCGTCAGTGGTAAATGTAGGTACGAGTTCATCATAACTTACAGAGCGATTGAGACAAGGACAGACAGAGGAGAAAACACAGGTTTTCTCCTCTTTCTGTCTTTATCCCAGTCGCGCTGTAAGTTATGGTTAACACTACCAACTTGCCCAATTGTCTATTATGTACGTACGAACCAACATTCCTCACGTTGACTATGTTCAGCTACGTAGTATAAAATTTTTACTAGGTCTAAGAGTCGGTTATATTAAGCCATAATGTGGCACTTCTGCAATGGCGACTTTTAACATATTTAGGGGTTTACAAATCTACTACAGTTTGCAAAATGCAACATGTTCAAGGCATCGTAAAAATTTCTCATATTTGACTGCTCAACATCTGAAATGGGTAATCAGAAATGCTCACGCGTGTTACAAGTTCGTGAGAAATACTGAGGTAGCCAGCTAGGAAAGATCACGTGAAAACCTTATCTTTGCTACATAGTGTATTCCTTGCAAAACTTTTCTTTTTTATTCTGCGCAAGAGACGTTTCTCATTCGTATGACACCCAGGTACTCTTTGCAAGTTCACTGTAGATATAGTGAAAAGGTGTCGCCAAGTCATTTAAACAATTTGGAATTCCAGCTATTCAAACTAACGGAAATGACTTATATTACAGGGTAACAATGATTTTTAATGTATTTTGTGGTGACCAGTTTTTACAGTAGAGCTATCAATTACACTGGAAAACACTTCGGTATAAAGATTGCGATAGTCTTAGAAAGCTAGTTTCCAAAAAGATCACTGTCGAAAACACGACTGTGGAATCAAGGCCAGTTATAGACGCTTTACACACGCGCCAGATTGAGCCGCCATAGCTGACCTTCTCTTGTCTTACCGAGATGCCGAGCCACTGAAGCGGGCGTTGACGGGTCTTCACAAGGGCCTATGCTGGGCACAAGAACACAGTAGCATCTAAAATGCCGACAACCGGTCCTGCTGTGGTAATGATGAAGTGAAGCGAACGGAGTAAGAGGGAACAAAAACTGAAGGTCAGTTATGGCGGCGCCCATGCACAGCTGCTGCAAAGCGTGTATAACTTAATTTATGGCTGGTCCCGTTTCAATTAACACTGTAAATTTAAAAAAAAGGCCTCACCGCGCACATTGCTCCATTTTCTACTTGAATATCTGACTTGTTCTTGCACTTGAGCGTACATGTTTCAACAACGTTTGCCTGCAAAAAAAAAAAAAATTATGAGAAAGAGAAACATCATATAGCTTTGTTTTAAAACAACAGAAATCATTATATTGATACTAAGTATGTACGTATTTAGGTATTATATTCTAAGTAAAGTCAAAAACCAAAACGATTTTAAAGACGTAATCTTGAATTCTTTAATGTTAATTTTTAATTTAATTTGAATCTAAATCATTCAGATTCAAATCAAATCATATTTTCAACTTTCATGCAAAATAGCACGATCAGATTTTACAATACATCGCTCCTGGAACCTGCTGTTATTGTCAGCACATTTTAGATATTTAATGTAAAGATAAGCAACAAGTTTCATTATTAAAAATACCTCCAACTACACTGCGATGCCTTCAATAATTTTCTTTTTTTTTAATGTTGTTGTGATCGTACTTCCTCATAGTACTAAATATGTCGTAAAAGTTTTTATAAAGTAGGAGTTTTATAAAGTAGGGTTCACCAATACTGTAGGTGAAATGTGAGAAAACAGTCTTCTTATGCGAAACAACTAGGGAGGTTTTCGTATACCGCTTTTTTTATCCGTTCCTTTCTACAAAACGGAGCAGTCGTCAGTGGTCATGTCCAATCAGCATGGTGTTTGAGTGTGCAGTAGCGGCGTCATTGGCATAATCGCGTTACTCCAAAATATGCTGTTCTAGCTGAACATGCAATACGAAACGCAAAGGTAAATTACGCGGCGAGATGGAAAACTCGGTTGTGAAAATATTGCCTAGCTCCAGTCGTTGAAAACGAACATAGATTGTGTTGGATGCAATGAACTGCGGTGAAGTAGATCGATTGAAGATAGTGAGTAGAAAGGTGAACTTGTTTATGTTACACATTTTTGAAAAACCGGAAACGACGGATGAAAAAAGGGGCAAACACAAAACGTCTCAAACCCAGCTACTAAACTTTATTGACACAATAGTATAAATACCATCTTCCACACACGCCTCTCGGTTATTTTGATCGAGCTAAAAAATGGCGCTTTTAAGTCTGTTTTTGAAGTATCATTTGCGCTCCCCTTTCCGTATAAGCCACTGCCACAAAAAGAAAAAAAAAGGAGAAACGACACTCCAAACTTTGTTTCGAAAGAAACAGCAGATACATTGTTCCTGTCAAGAAAAGTGATGAAACGTTAATAGAGAATATCAACAAAGAAATGCTAGGCATAAAAATGGCGGAGAAGGGAAGCTCACCCCACAACCGGCAGATGCGAGAAAAGAAACACATTGTAGAGACACAAAAATTGGTGGACCGATTGGTACGATAAAAGCTGCATTTATAAGGAGTATTCACTGGGCGCCATATTTGTAGGTTCTGTTTAGAGCGCACGCTGGGAACGAGCCGACATTAATAGGCTGCTAAGACCGGCAATCTTGAGGGTGTGAAATGCACGTTACAAAAGAACTGTGGAAGCTCGCCATCAGCCCGCGCTCAGCAGTCGCGCACACAGCTATGGCCGCCAGTGGATACTTCCTATCTCACAGTCGGTGCTCGTAGCTCGAGCGCGACGAGCCCGAGCTCTTGCAGCAGCATGGTTGTCCCGGCATATGAATCATAAAATGCACGCTACAATAGCCCCCCCCCCCCCCCCACCTCTTAAAAAAGATACAGATAAGAGCATGTTCAGGGAATGTTCATGATGTCTGGGCATGTGGTAGCAGAAAACGTACGCGGGAGCTTCGTGGCTGTGTTGAGGCGTCGCGTGAAGAAGCAAGGTCCTGTGATCGTGCAAAGATAGCAGTGTTGTCAAGAGATTGGGTATGTGCTTCATGCGACGATTCTTGGGGCTGATTTCAAGCGGTCAATAGATACAGCTTCTTGTCGGCCATTAATATCAATCGTGAAAAGTTTATCGCCACGAGTTATGACTCGATTTGGGCCATCGTAAGGGTCCTGAAGTGGCCTTCGCACAGCATCGCGACGAAGAAAAACGTGTGTGCATGAATGTAGATCGGTTGAGACATAGACGGCTGACCGTTGTTGGGGGCGGGGAGGGGTAGGTCGGATGGTGCGCATTATCCGCTTCAATTTCGTCGCGTAGCTCGTAGGATCCGGTACTGGATCTTCCGGTCCGTTTGAAAAAAAATTCTCCTGGAAGTCGTAAGATCATACCGTAGAGCATTTCTGCAGTGCTGCAATCGAAGTCAGTCTTCAAGGCTGTGCAAAGCCCTAGAAGAACAATAGAGAGTGCGGAATCCTAGTTCGGTCCTGTATCTTGGGCCCGAAGTGCGGTTTTGAGTGAGCCGTGAAATCGCTCTGCCAGTCTATTAGATATAGGGTGATATGCTGTTGTACGAATCCGCGAATTTCATAAGATGGTCATGAGTTCGCGGAAAAGAGCAGACTCGAACTGGCGATCGCGGTCTGTTGTAAGGTATGAAAGCACGCCGAACCTGGACACCCAGCCGCTGACGAAAGCTTGGGTGACCGTTTCTGCACGGATGTCCTGGATCGGGATGGCTTCGGCCCAACGTGTAAAACGGTCAATGCAGGTGAGCAAGTAAGTATAACCATTCGACGGTGGCAGCGGTCCAACTAAATCTACATGGATCTGGTCAAGTCGAAGGTCGGGAGGGGTAAAGGAAGAGAAAGGCGCAACTGTGTATCGACTTATCTTTGAGCGTCGGCACTGGAGGCATGTTCGGGACCACGCCCTGACGTCGCGGTTAGGGTTAGGCCAGATAAATCTAGAAGTAAAAAGTCGTCGTGTTGTGCGTATTCCAGGATGTGACAAGCAGTGGAAGGAATCGAAAATTTGTTTCCGGAAACTGGATGAAACGAAAGGGTGGGGAGTGCCTGTCGACATCTCACAAGCAACTGTATCGCCGCGCGTTTCTGAATGGATTTGCTCGAAGATAAGATGAGGAGATGTAGTAAGAAACTTGCTGAGCTCTTGATCATCTGCCTGTTGTCGTGCCAAGGCTTGGTAATCAACAGATGGTGGTAGCAAAACATGCGAAGCCATGACGATGCGACAGAGAGCGTCTGCCACATTGTTGTCTACGCCGCTCATCACGTGACGAATGTCAGTGGTAAATTCGGATATGAAAGCCATATGACGAATCTCGCGAGGGGAGTTGTTGTCATTCGTTGATGATAAAGCAAATTTAAGGGGTTTGTGATTTGTAAGTACGTGGAATTTGCGGCATTCGATGTAATGACGAAAGTGCTTTATGGCCAGGTAGATCGCCAGTGATTCTCGGCCAAAAGTGTTGTACTTCGTTTCGGACGGTGTCAGCTTCTTTGAGAAAAATGCTAGGGGTTGCCATTTGCTCTTGACATATTGCTGCAACAAAGCTCCTCTGGCTTCATTTGATGCGTCAACCATGACGTTAATTGTGGTGTCGTGATGGGGATGAAGCAGGATTGTAGCTGATGTGAGGTCTTCCTTGATTTGGGGGTTTGAAAGAATGGGAAGTTTGTTCTGTCCCCACCAACGGTTTTGAGTCCCTTCTGTTGCCCTGCAGAATTTCAGTTAAAAAATTAAGGGTGTGAGCACATTTTGGAATAACTCTTCGCTAGAAAGTAATTAGACCGAGGAATTCACGAAGTTTGCGAATGTTCGACGGTGGAGGAAAATTGGTGATAGCTTCCATTTACGTAAGCAAGGGAGAAATTCCTTGGCTGTCAACGTGATGCCCGAGGAAGTCTAGCTCGCCGACGCCGAAAACACACTGGCTTTTGTTAATGGTGATGCCGTTGTTGACAAGTCTATCGAAGAGTATGCGAAGATGTTGCTCGTGTTGTTGTTCGTTCGCGCTGAATATCAGAATGTCATTAAGGTAAGCGAAGCAAATGTGAGGCCGCGAACCACAGTGTCGATAAATCGTTGGAATGTTTGGGCAGCGTTTCTCAAGCCAAATGGCATGCGAAAATATTCGAACAGGCGGAATGGGGTTGCTATAGCTGTTTTGGGAATATCTTGCGGTGCCACTGGAACTTGATGGTATGCCTTCACGAGGTCCACTTTTGAAAAAATCTTGGACCCTTGAAGTGATTAAAATTCTCAATGCGTGGCAGCGGGTACCTGTCAGGGACGGTCGCATTATTAAGAGCTCGGTAATCTCCACATGGTGGCCAGTCCCCCGGTTCTTTCGTGGGGACCCAATGGACTGTTGGAGGGCCGAATAATACCGAGCTCTAACATATGTGCAAATTTGTGTTTTGCAATCTTAAGCCGCGCTGGAGGCAAGCGTCTATAGGGCGAGCATATACTGGCAGTCCCGTGGTGACCATGTGGTGTTCAACGTCATGTTTCACCGGCGTGTCAAAGTTATTAAGCGATGCTAGTTGCGTGTAGTCTTTTAGAAGCGCTTCATACCTCGAGAGTGGAAGGAAATGAATGGCGGCTTCGATATGCGGTTTTTGGCATATGATTGTATTAACGGCTAGATTGGTGGTATTATCCACGAGACGTTTGCTGTGCATATCCACGAGCAGGTCGAAACGCCGAAGAAAATCTGTACCCAATATGGGGTACGAAACGTCTGCAACTAGAAATATTCAACGGAATGTTCTTCGAAGGCCGATGTCCAGCGCCAGGGATTGATCTCCGTAAGTCGCAATCGCTGACTTATTAGCAGCCTGTAAAATGTAAGGAGTTTTCTTCCTACGTTTTGAGGTGTCAAATGACACTGGTAGAACACTCACCTCAGCCCCTGTGTCGATAAAGAAACGTAATCCTGTATTACGATCGATGACAAAAAACAGACGACTGGGTTGCAGGTTGCCACCACTAGATGCCTCTAGTGGTCAACAAGTTTGTTTCCCGACGCCGAGCAAGGTTGGTGACATCGCCGAGCGTCGTCACCGAAAGTCCTTGTGATACAAGCACAAACATTCGTTGTTCTAGCGTGGACGCCTAGGAGACGAAGAGTATCGTGGCTGGGAGGTTGAGCAGCTCCGGTGGGGGCCAGCAGGTCGGGAGACGAGGGCTCCTACTTGCGCTGTAAGCTCGGATATCTGCTGGCGAAGTTCCGTAACCACAGGATATGCCGGGTAGTCGCTGTCTGCGTGTTGTGGTCTCGTCATCGCAGTTGTTTCTCCAGGCATCCTGTCGATCGAAGATACGATGGGAAATGTGACTTCCATGATTCCGTCGGCCAGCTGAGCCAGATCGTCAAGGCTCATGAACGGGGTGGAAACGAATGGTACGTTTGATGGTAGCCGTTAAAGAAAAAGCTCTCTCAGCAGGGAGGTATCAAAAGTTGCCAATATATCACCCACCAACTGCTGCAGTCGTCGAAGAAGCTGGGAGGGCGTTCGGTTCCCGAGCTCTTCGGATCTTATTAGTTGCTGGAGCCGTCTTTGCTCGGATGCGGATGTTCGTTTGATCAGTTCCGAGCGAAGCTTGTCAAAAGATTGATAGTCTGGAGGCGAGAGAATTAAGTCTCGAATTTCCATGGCCAACTCGGGAGGAACAGACGCTACGACGTGATAGAATTTTGTAGCTTGGCTGGTGATCCGAGAGGTGACGAACTGCGATTCAACTTGCGTGAACCATACCAGAGGGTCCGCTGGCCAAAATTTCGGAAGTCGAAACGTGACGGTGGCGACATTTGTGGTAGCGGTGTTCTCGAGAGCCATAGTGGCGTATCACGTCCACGTCACCAATTGAGACACTAGAATTGGCCGACCGACTGGTACGATAAAAACTGAATTTAAAGAATCGCCCGTAGTCTCGCAGTCGGTGCTCGTAGCTCGAGCGCGGCGAGCCCGAGCTCTTGCGCCAGCATGGTTGTCCCGGCATATGAATCATAAAATGCACGCTACAACATCTACAAGGGCACAAAGTTGCTACAAAATAAGCCCAAACGATCAATAGCACAAAGTCGTCAACATTCCGTGTAATCTTTATTTTAGAACCGTTCACAGCCCCATATAATTTCGACTCATGAACAGCATAAAAGTAGCTGGTGTTTGAGGTATAGTCTAAGCAGACGCCTCTGTCATGGATCTGCGGGCACTCAGTGGGTCTTGTCTACTTGGATGATGGTTCCCGCCAGCTGATTTGCGCCAGCGTTGTCTTTCTTATACGTATTAGTCTTGTCAGACCTTCGTGTCGATCACCAAGCGTTGAACTTTTTGAGCCCGACGAGCTTCCTTAATTACATTTGTCTAACGTCATAGGCATTCTTAATGCACCCCTCACAGCTGAGTGTGGCTGTTGTAGTCACTGACAAGGTTAGAACGGCAGGGAGAGGCTTCAACAACACTTCGGCGTCTTGCTCACCTCAAGCGCGCGTAGCTAAAGCACGGCAGAAGGCATGGAGCGCGTGCTGGAGGCTGCGCGTTCGAAAGGCACGCCCTGACGTTCTCACTCTGGACTATAGCGCGTTCTAAACTGCTGTTGAAAACTCGGGACATTGTCGTCGTATCGTTTCTGTCTGTATGCCTCCTCGCAGCTCGCGCAAATGACGCTGTTCAAAATGTCGGCAACGCTAGTGGAGTTTTCACAGTGGTGCAGGGCCCCGCAGTGCTGCGCGAGTACTTTGTCTCGTGTTGCGTCTTGTTTGCACTCGCGCTGACGCGAAACAAAGTTACGTGCGGGAGAAAGGAACTTTATTTCACAAATATGTGCAGTGCTGGCAAAGTCCCGAGCGGAGAGAGAGAGATAAATTCTTTATTACGGAGATGTTGGTATTTTTTAAATGACACCGGCTACTCCATAACGAGAAAGAGAGAGAAAATATATATGAATAAAAGGAAGAACATAAAAGGAAAAGAATAAAGATAAAACACATAAAGCAAAACCATGAAAAAAATACAAACAAATCTAATTACAATTGCGAATAAGACGACCGTTTGGGAGTCGTGCACCGATTTGCTAAATTACATACATAGTCATTCCCATTGAAATTGACGCACGTTCGCACTTAATAATCATACACGATTCTAGTGTCCTTCAGAAAGTCATGAATGATATTCATTGCTCTGTCTTGTTTTTTTACGCGTCGGCCAGGGCCCCAACAACTTGGTCAGAGACAGGGGTCTATCATCCAATATTTGAAGGCGAATCTCCATCCGGCGCCTTTCATGTTGAAGGCGTTCACAGTCAAGGAGGATATGTTGTACATCCTGATATGGTTCTCCACAGTCACATCTTGGCGAATCTCGGCGTTTAATTCGAAATAAAAAGCTGTTAGTAAAGGCCACTTCAAGTCTGAGTCGATGGATTAATGCGTCGTATTTTTTTTTCATCCCGGTGTGCGGTGGAAGCTCAAAATCCGGGTCGATATATGGTAGGAGAGTCTCTGCTGAAGTGTCCTTCGGCCAGCACTGCCGACAACGTAGATGGCGTAAGTGACGAAGGATGAATTTTGCATCTCCAGAGGTAAAGTATGTCGCTTCCATTGCGTCACCATCGTGAGCTTGAGCTGCCAGGTGATCAGCCTCTTCATTTCCGGCTATTTGGCAGTGGCTCGGTATCCATTGTAGCCTGACGTTATGTCCGTGGAGTGAGCTTGTGCTAACGTGAGTTGCACCCGATATAGAATGGTCGCCTGGGAAGTACGAAGGTGCATGCCCTGTAATAACTCTAGGAATGATTTTGAGTCCGTTAGAATAACCCAGTTTGATGGTGTACCGAATGCTTCAATGAATGATGATGCTGAAAGTATTGCATGTAACTCCGCTGACGTCGAGCATGTATGATGGGACAATCTAAAAACATTTAAATGTGTCTAACATCGGGATTGAGTAAGCAGACGTTGACCCCTTGTTAGATGTTGACCCGTCTGTGTAAATATGAATGTCGTCTTTGTAGCGTGCCTCTAAATGGAAGAGGGACATTGTCTTCGCCACCAGGGGGGCCACCGCAGATTTTGATCCAAGACCAGGAATTTCGGTCTGTATCTCCAGTGGCGGAATTGTCCACGGAGGGTTGATTAGACTTGGAAGCCAATGCGCATGATGGGGTGCTGCGACGGGTAGTGCGACGAGAAGTCGGTGAAAGCTAGACTCCGTCCGTCGAAATATCTTTTGGCACAAGGGTCGGGCATATGAGTGCGAAGCCAGTCGAAGATAATGACGGCATGTTTCTTGTTCCCGGAGAACAGGTACTGGAGGTTCCTTGGCCTCAGCAATGACGAGGTCACTAGATGTCGCGCGGGGGAGTCCAAGGCATATGCGCAAACTTCGCGCAATCATGTATGTCAAGCGTTTTTCCAGAGTTGGTGAGAGGCCATGTAAAACAGGAATGGAGTATGCGATAGTCTGGCGTACTAGAGCTGTATGCAATAGCAGTAGTCCATCAGTCGAGCCTCCCCATCTGGCACCGGCCACATATCTAAGAACGTTAATGACTCTGTTAATTTTTTCCTCAAGCATGTTAATATGTCTTGACCATGTGAGGAAGAAGTCCAGCGTAACTCCAAGAAAACGATGCCACTTCACCTTTTCAGTATGTTGTCCTTGAAGTGTCAATTTAAAATTCTTAAGGTGCTTTCTAGTGAATGGAAGAAATGCAGATTTTTTAACTGAAATGTCCATGCCCCTTTCACGAAGATAACTGTATGTGTCATTAAGGCCATACTGCAATTGTTCTTGTAGTTTGGTCTCAGAAGACCCAGATACCCATATACAAATATCATCAGCGTAGATGGACACATTCAGTGGTGAAGGAAGTTTACTTGGCAGTTCTGCCATGACTACATTAAATAAAGTGGGGCTTAACACGCTGCCTTGTGGCACACCATGGTGGAGTTCATGTTGTTTGCTATTTCCCTCACTCGTGCTCACAAATATCTTCCTGTGCATGAGAAAGTTGCGTACACAGCGCATTATGCGGCCTCGTATCTGAAGCCGTAGAAGTCTACGAAGAACATGTTCGTGACTCACGGTGTCAAAGCGCGATGGCTTCTAAAAATGCCTTTTATGCGCGAATTTTCGGACAGGCGTCGAGCCTCGATTCACATTCTGCAATTTGTCTTGCGATTTTACAACTGCGACGTCGGGCCCTGCAATCCCCACCATGTTTTTTTTTTTTTTTTTTTTTTTTAATTAACGAAAGACGTCGCATTTGCGAAAGCGCAAAAAAGTCGCACCATGTATACAAGACTTCAGCACGTTGGTGCACACTAAGAATGCCTGCTATTACAAATCAGCGGTCATTGGCCCTTGTTCCCTAGTGAATCTTCATGTTGGTTTATTATTCCGGTCGATGCACCTGGCTTCTCAAGAGACCGAGGTTTATGACGACTAGACTCAAAATGTTCTATGCTCTCACGTATGGCTGTCAAAGAATTGACCAACGCCAGTGATACCAGCAGACGATATGATTTTGTTATATACGCAGAATTTGAGGATAATGCCGTTTTTCACCGCACAGAGTAAAAATGAGATATCTGTGTCAAAGATAAAATAAATAAGATTATGATTGTGATCTGTAATAAACTTTAATCGTAAAGTGAAATGATGCCTTAAAATCAAGGCACATAGACGAGCATGATGGAAGACTGGAGTTAGCTAATCTACCAAAAATACGCGTACAAAAATACCAAATTGTATTCAAAAAGAAAACGAAAATGCAAACAGAATGTGTTCAAAAACTTTTACGCTTATATCGAGATCGGTGATGATCGATCTTATGAAGACACCTTGTGAAGAATATCGGCATCGAGAGCGAGCAGATTGAGTTTTGCATACTTCATCAGATTTTTCTTTTTGTTATCTTCCTAGCAGCACATTCTTCTTTTTCTTGTTTGTCAGAGAGATATTCATGAGCTGCAAGTAGGATTACTCAGCGGCTGGATAAGGCTATTTTATATAGCGTTGGTGCTTCATCATACCACTCCCATTCATTCTGTAAAAGCGAGAATTTTAAACAGGCGCATTTCTTCAGTCTTTATTTGGAAGAGAGTTTTCTACGTAGGTCAAGGATACTATAAAACGGGATATGATTTCGGATGGGTTCCTGTTAAGGCTAGGTAAAACTTTTGCTATTTAGGTATTATCAACTGCATTGCAACCATTTATGAGTGCATTCTACGAGATACTGCTATGCGTTACCACGAAAAATGAGGCCAGTTCAGTGCATCGTAGGGTGCGTAATGCAATGCAACGGAGTGCAGCTTTGTGTTCAACATCTTCCTCGCGAAGTAGAAAATTCGGGGTTGACATTTTTCTCCATCTGTTAAGAGGGGAGAGCTCATACCACACCGGACGATTTGGCGTCAAGCTTATCTAATGTGAACATTTCGCCGCTGACCACCAGCGTGCTAACCTCCTGTGAGTTTTCTTTCTCGCCAAGGTATTGTGACCCTACCAGTTTTATTATGGCGGGTCGTCGTTTCGTGATAAACAATATCAAAAGTGGCTTACTTCTATAGCGGTGTGTCAATGCCGTGAGACTACTTATGTGATTCTTACGGGCATGTGTTGTGTGAGGAATGACGTCAGCGACTATCTCACGCGTGTAACAAATACAATGGTTAGTAGACTCACTCTAGAATAAACGGCCAGCATCTTCCTTTTGCAATCCTCTTCCTTGTCTGAGAGAAATAAAAACAATATTATGGCATTATTAAGGCCTGCCCACCATTTCTTATATTCCGAACCTCAATAACGCACGAATGGGGAATATGTGGGTCCTCCTGGAACCGCCCGAAAGACTACTCTTGTATCGGTGTATTATTTTCCTAAGATGGGTGTGGAACTGGATGTAGCTTCTTGCTTCATCTCAGACCTATATGACCGACATCACGTATGTTTCTTTAGCACTATATCTCATTCTTGTTCTGATAAAAATATTTAGCCTTTAAAACAATATATTTTGCAAAAATTAAAAGTAACGAACATGAAAGCGCTTAGTTTAAACAAGACGACTCTTTGTACTCATTGGTTTGGCTTATAAAACATGTCCATAAAAAAGACCAGAATTTAAACCCGTATATTAGGAAGTATTTCCACATATTTAAATTCTTATTCATAATACCTATAAGCATTGAGTACCTCAATAATCTACAAGCATACCAATGAAAACGTGTGGCCTAAGTGACTCTCACTTTAAGCAAAAGCTTATAATCTGTCACATTATTTTGTGCAAATTCACTTCATCATGAGACGGCTTTATAATAAACAGAGTATGAAGAAAATTTGACATGCGTTTGTTTATGATTGTTCGTCTTAAAAAAAAAATGCGTTTGTGTAAAATACTTACTAAATATAACATTCAGCAAATTCTATTCTCGCTACAATATTGCACCGAGCGATTTTTATTCAATAGTATACATGTACATGAATCTTAAACAAAAGGCGAATCGTGCAACAATTACTCAAACCTGTCCTTTGGATCGAAAAATCGTTCACTGTAATCTTGATACATAAACGGACATTATCTGCCAAATCAAAGTGAATTAACCAAGCGCATTTTGAAAACACGCCACACCGTTTCAGTAAGGATTTTCCTATCTGGATTATCTTTATTACTGCCGCGTGTTTTGCCTGCTTTACTAGTATTCATAAGAACCATTAATTGAGGGATGGTCTGTAGGTGCGAACTTTGGACTGTAGATATTAAACATTGGAACATATTGTCCAAAGCTACTAGCCCGAGTGTTCACGCTTAAAGCATATTTAATTTGTGGGCAAGCGTTAGACCCACACACCTCTTCTCAAAAAATGTGCTAGCTTTACACCTCATTTCCGTAAATAATTTTTACATTGTAATTTTATGCTACGTAGATTGTATCTACTGACTTTGTCAAATAATGATGTCTTTAGCAGAATATGATTTCGGTGACAATGTAAGTGACAGCAGGCTTCGCCCAGCACTGTCATGCCAACAATACGCATCGAAGATGTCCAGCACCAGGCTCTCGTTGACGCTTCCCACGTTTTTATGCAGAAAAACGTCCCTCGGAAGGCCCTACATAACTTATACGACGGACCGTTCCTTGTCGTCAATAGATCACCCAAATTTTACACTGTGCTACTCTGAGGGAATCCTGGGATGGTTTTAGTCGACAGACTCAAACCAGCCTGTTTCTCCTCTTTCGATTCTGCAACAGCAAAGCTTCCAGACAATGCCTAGCACAAAAAAGACACATAATCTAAGACAAAGGGGGGAGGGGGAGAACCTGTAGAGTCCCTGCTACAGAGCTCTCTACGTCAAGATGTGTGATACGCTTTGTGTCGAGCGTCAGAACAGCTGCGGCATTCGGGCAACCTAAAGTCACTGGATAGGAAAGTAACGCCATTGTTTTCGTCTCTGTGCATACATTAACATAATTGTAGCTTAATATATTCAAAAATATATATATTAAGCAAAACATCGCCGGCTGATATCCGCCCGGGAGTATTCGGACATCCATGTAAAACGTTTCAATATTTTACTTCTTTGGGGAGGAGTTCTTGGTTCGCACCCTTTCTAAAAACAACCGACAATGGGATCGATACGCCTTTTTTTTTTCTTACTGCGTTTATGCTGTATTCACACTGGCGTTCGAATCGCACCCGCTCGTTTGATGATGAAAACGAGCGGATCCGCTCGTTTTCATCATCAAATGCGCGTGAAACTGCACTGAATCATTAAGCAACTGCGTTCGCAACCGCTTCGCGAACGCGGTTCAACCGTCCGTGTGAATAAGGCTTTAGAGCTGCATTGACGAATGTAGCTACAACACTCTAAGAAAAGGCCGTGCGTTTACTTTCCCGCACAACACTCGGAGAGCCAATCACCGAGACTTACGGAGGCATCTCAGCGAATGACGATGCCGAAACATATGTTTAGACCAAAAAACGTAGTCTGAGTTGTGACATTAAACAATGCAAAACGTCACGGTTGCATTGCTTAATGTCACAACTCAGACAGCGTGTTTTGGTCTAAACATATGTTTCGGCATCGTCATTCGCTGAGCTGCCTCCGTAAGTTCCGGTGATTTGCTCTCCGAAAGTTGTGCGGGAAATTAGACACACGGGCTTTATTTAGAGTGAAAACGGAATAAGAACTAACTTCTCAGTTTCCAAGGTTTTATATTCCATAAAACTATATTGACTGCATGAAAAATGGTTACAACTGCCATTTAGGGTCATCTCTCGACCATAATACTGTAAAACTGAATCTGCTTATCTACTCCTAATAGGGTTATGGATTAGAAAACCTCATTCTACCAATTATTTTGTCATGACATCTGTGGCTCATAGTTATAGTGCAAAAAAAATAAGTCGAAGGGCACAAAAGAAGAACAAGAGAGTGAGCTTTTTCTCGGGGTATCCCTTTTTGTTTCTTTCGACTTGGGTGTTTTTCAGAATGGTCGTTTAATAGCAGCACGCCTGCGCAATGACTTAAATTTAACGGCTGTTATAACTTTAAATAAATTTCTTAAGATCCGTGTCTTTTTGGTCTTTCCATGTGATAACATTTCTTTTGTGCCCGCAATGTTCAGGCGCCCTGTAACGTGCTCTATGTGTTATAAAAGCGTCCTCTAAATATATGGAGCGGGCCTTCAAGTTCTTACGCTGCTGTAATTTTGCTTCAAACTTCAAAAGTCTGAACATAAATCTTTAATATATTTATTTAATTTGAATTTGTCAGAAAAGCACCTGATATTCTCTGCGTTTGTCTGTTGATTTTCAATCCTCATAACTTCGATCTTTCATCTCGCACTCTTTCATGAATCGAGTGATGTATTTTCATGCATGGAGTCATGACATTGTAATGACTCCATGCATGTATTGTAATGATTGTCATCCTGTGTTTCACCTTCAATTAGCTTGTTTGCTGACGACTGTGTTATATATCGTGAAGTGACTAACAAATCCGATGTTTCTTCTCTTCAGTGTGACCTTGACCGTGTATCTGAATGGTGTGACTTATGGCGTATGCAGCTTAACACTAACAAATGTAAGGTAATGAGGGTTTCTCGGCTTCACAGTGATGTCTCTTGTTATTACCTGAACCATACTCCTTTAAGACAAGTAACAACCTACAAATATTTGGGAGTTCATATTTCATCCAATCTGTCCTGGGAAACTCATATTCAATACGTAACAAGTAACGCCAATCGTATGCTGGGTTTCATAAAACGAAATTTTTCAGCAGCCCCCTTATCGCTTAAACTACTTCTCTACAAAACGCTTTTTCGCACCAAACTAGAATATGCCTCTTCAATTTGGGACCCCGGTACTGACATATTAACATCTGCAGTTGAAGCAATTCAAAATAGATCCGCCCGATTCATACTTACTAATTATTACCACACTGCCAGCGTAACATCCATGAAATCAGGTTTGAACCTGCCTAATCTTGCATCGCGTAGAGAAGTTTTCCGTTTGTGCCTGTTTCATAAAATCTAGTACCACAATCATACTTTGCGTGACAAGTTATTATAATCTCCTTTTTACATATCACCACGTCTTGATCACCAACTCAAGATGGGTGTACCTTCATGTAACACTACTACTTTTCACAATTCATTCATACCCCGAACCACAGTGTTGTGGAACCACCTTCCAGCGTCTGTGGTATCAATATCTGACAGCGTTGCTTTCAAAAATTGCCTTAACAATGTTCACATTTCAGCGTTTCACTAATATGTACATATTGTTTTGCATTCATAGGTTGTTATTTATTGTATGTTGTTGAATTCTACTGATGTAACCCGCTCCCCTCTGTAATGCCTTCGGGTCCTGAGTTAACGTTTAAATAAATAAATAAATATATTATATAGCTACTCACATTCACCACTGCATGTCCCATTTTGGCACGTCCCAACTTTGCGTTTTTTGTCATCCTAGAAAACAATGTAAAAACATGTGCTAACATACATTTATAACAAAAAACCAAATTTTGTGCCTGGGTAAACATTTACGCACAGAAAAATTAGATCCGGAGTTTATTTATACGATGCATAATCCTACAATTACACGTTTTTTTGGGAGCAATAATTTCAGCATACAATAAATATTTTAGATCCTATCGAACCACACAACACGTCTAGTTCTGGTGAATAGCTAAGTGCAACCGATTCTTTTCCTCTTAAATTTTTGGTCAACGCCCAATACTACTTCTGGCAGGATGGTTGTTGAGAATTGGCATGTATTCGATTTTCGCGAATAACATGTTTACTCACTGATAAAACACGAGCTATCTAAACAGTATGAAAAGTCTTAAGATGATATAAAACTGTTGTACAAATCTGTAATTTATCAGATGCTAAAACATATGTTTTCGCTAATACTCTTGTTACTCACTAACAAAAAAAGAGAAGTATCATTTGAACTAAGTATCACTCGCCGCGAAGAGTTCGATGCTACAGCTGGCGAACGTCGGCGGCCAGTCACACTTAGTCAAACTGCTTGCACTCCCTTTCATCTCCTCCTTGAAATACCTCAATAAAAAAAATAAAAAAAATTCATGTGGCGCGTGGTCGGGGGGTTTGATTCCCACTGAGTCCCTTGAAAAAATTTTCAGGTTGCTATGATTGGTACATAGTCGTATTATTCTGTATAAATAATTATGAATATCAATGTCTGCTAAGGATGCTTACGCATAGCCTTGTAAGATCTACGCATGCTTCATGTTGCCTTGGCCTGCGTGTAATGCTTACTTGTCACACTCGCGCGTGACACGTTTCGCGTAAAACCTTGTACATAAAGGCATTCTGTGTTGAAAAGCCTATATGTAGTTAAGTTTTGTTGTTAGAGATTAATAAAGAATCACCGCTACCTCTATACAGTAATCATCTACAGGCATAACCAGATATCGGTGTATACAAAATAGTTTTTTTCGTATCTACTTGTAATCATAAACGTAAAGTGGCTTACTCAGTGTGGAGTGGCCAAACAAAAATTCCCCCTTAAGGGTCACAGAAAAGAAAAAACGTGTTTTTTTTAACAGTCTGGATGAGACACCCGTAACGCAAAATTATTTTTGCGCGAAAAAAATATTTAGAGCAATCTTGACGGCGCGAGACGCGATTTAGTCGAGAGTCACCTCCTTACCACTTGTTTTCTCTTCCGGCATTTCGGGCTCATGGAGGGGAGGTAAATCGGCTTCGACATCACGTTGAGTTGTAGAAAGTGTATGACCATCTCGTTGAGACTGAAAGAGTGTATGGCTATTCCGTGACGTCATGGACTGCACGCAGAATTTAAAATAAATCTCGCGCCGTAAATATTGCTCTAAAAATATTTTTTTCGTTTAAAATTTATTTTTCGACACGTGTGTCCCAATTAGACTGTTACAAAAAAACTTTTTTTTTTCAAGGGCTTTTTAAGGGCGCTGGCGCACCTTGCGGCAGCGTTTGACCCTGTACCAAACTCTGGCAGATGTTTTGTGACTGGTAGCGTATTGAAGGACTTTGACTGGGCGAAGGTTTGATTATATTTGACATCCCTAGGGGCTATAGGCTTCTTCCCTCCCCCCCCCCCCCCCCTTAAAATTATGTGGGGCGTTCGTCAGTTGATATAGCGAATTGCTTGAAAAAGAGGAACCCCGACCACCGCGGTTTTCACAGGATTTTATTACTGGTCCGCTGATTGAGAAGTGTGCGCGCTACCACAGAGCAATACCACCGGCTTCAACTTTCTACCTAATAAACATAATGCGTTGTAAAAAGCTGCACATATGAATCTCCCACAGCGCCCGCTAGATCGCAGCAGTTGGGTTGAGTGTCAGATAGTTATACCTGAATCTTACACAGCGTTCGTTAGAATGCTTATGTGAGTATAAAATAAATTAGTGTGCTTTTCTCCGAGCAGACATTGGTGAAGGGCTACTTTACTCAAGCTGCCGACCGCGGTATGAGATACAGAAGGATACATGAGGGTCCGATATGGTGTCGCAGCTATCTATATTAGTGTATTGTAGATCTTCATGGGACTGATAATTTTTGGTTAACATGCCAGCAACATTTTCTTTTACGGTTCTGCTCCAATGCAGCGGTTCTCTAGAGCCAATGGTGGCACATGTCCCGCTCGCTTCATGTGTATCAAGGCTTCGGGCAAGAATGTTTCTCGGCATTTGTAAAAGTGTGAATTTTGTGAAAGCGTGAATTTGACTAAGGGAATTTAATGGGGAGTAACCTCTATTTTCCCGTTCTCGCGGATATTATCCATTGCAATCTGCGAAGAAGCTAGGCAAATAACAAGAAACGCATGCAATTTGGGTCAAATAATGAAGTCTGAAGAGGACTAAAAATTGATACATCATGCTCAGCGCGGCATCACATTCTTAACTAGAACCAGATAGATTTTTCACTCATCTTTCGCCAAGATCCCTCAGGGGTCTGTATAATCTGGCTCCCCGAGTAATCCCCGAAGAGTGGGACCTGTGGCCCTTCCGAACAGAGCAATATTTAATGATAAGACACTTAATGCATATAGGTGCAAGCGAGCTGGCCCACAATAGCGAGAATAATCTCTGGAGAAGTGTAACAAGGGGGACAAAAGACAAACAGAAGTCTTCAAACACAGCTAGGTGACCTGCCTAGTCCTGGTATCAAACCAGGCACCTTACCATTCCTAGAGAAGCCCTCAGTCAACTGAGCTAACCAGGAGTTAGACGTCAGTAGAGCACGCGGGTTTTAACAGCTGCCGCCAGTCTAACACCAACAAGGTTGAACGGCCTGCATTTTAAGGTTATGGCGATAATACAATTAATGCAAAGGGGCAAGCGATCCGGACAAGAATAACGATAATATTCCCTGGAGAGGAGGAACAAAGGGAAACAAAGGATGAACAAAAATTTTCAAACACAGCTAGGTGACGGGTACGTAACGGAAAAAATTCGCCTGGCCCTGGTATCTAACCAGGAACTTCTGCATTTCTAGTGGAGCGTTCTACCAATCGAGCTAATCAGGAATTAGACGTCGGTAGCGCAAACGGGTTTAAGCAGTTGCCGCCAATCTAACACAAACAAGGGTGAGCGGCTTGCATTTTTAGGTTATGATGATAATGCAATTAATGCAAAGCTGGAAGCGAACTGGACCAGAATAACGAAAATAATCCCTGAAGAAGGAGAAAGAGGGAGACAAAGGAAAAACACAAACTCCCTAACACAGCTAGGTGGCCGGTCTTTGGTTCGATTCCAGGCCCAGACAAATTTATGCAGTCGCCCACCAGTCACCTAGCTGTGTTTAAAGATTTGTGTTTGTCCTTTGCCCCCCTTGTTCCCCTTCTCCAGAGATCATTATCCCTATCGCAACATTTAGGTTGGAGAGTATCATATTCTCTTAAAATATTCACTAAAACCTTTAGTAAAAGTTCATAAAAAAAAACTGACATCTTTATCTTCACTCTCACAACAGAAGACGCAGCGTTGGCATTATCGGGATGCGTTGGTTTTTACAATAGCTATGTTGTGCTTGTGTGATTTAATCGGAGGCGCTTTTTAATATTATAATTTTATTTGTGTATTTTTTTCAATACAAATGACCTAGCACGTAAAAACCTGTAAAGCCGGGGTCACACTGCTCAGCTCATATCTCATACAAACAACAGTCTACAAACACGAGTCACCGCAGTATCCTGGTTCGAATGCTGCGTGCCAAGATTCTCCTCGAAGCCATTGCCATGCGCCATTCGAAGCACGGATCTCGCGGTGACTCATGTTTCAATTTGTATGCAGCCTATCTTTTGTATGATGTATGAGCAGTGGGACCCCAGCTTAAGGCTTGTCTGACGAGACCCGGCAGTTGTAAGAAATACAATTTTATTCAACACCGTATAGACGATTGTAGCAGGGCATATGGACGCTGCGCCATGTCTCTGCACGTGCGGGCAAGCACATGAAATTGAAAGCCTGTCAAGGGCACGTTTACGCGCACACTTCGTGAGCTGGTACCCATGAGATACCAGTCGGGGTGCTAAGCTTGCAATTGTCTATTCGCGTTAAAAAATAAATATAAATTCAAAATATGTTATCTATCTAGAACGTAAAAAGTGCTTCGTGCACATAACGTAAATATTACAAACTACTCCGCTAGAGCAATCTGTTATTTAACAATATGGTATCGCCACAACAAAACATTAAATCACATATATTTGTTGATACAAAGGGGGGGATCGGTGTCTGAGCGGTCCAGCGCACACCAGCTCAGAGCACTCGCGCTGAAGAACCCAGGGATCTTGGGTTCAGTCGCCACCCCTGCCCGTATCGATCCGGATGAGCATCGTACCAGCGTGCGGTCGTGTATCACTACTGCGTGGGGCACGTGAAGGACCCCAGTCTAGTGGTTGTACCGCAGTAGCTAAATTGCTCATCTACAGCTGAGACACCAGACGCCCACTAAGGCAGACTAACTTCCGGTTGTGTAAACATACACACAACAATTTGTTTTTGTTGATACAAAGCGTACAAAATGAGATTCATACAAAGACAGGTTCACTCAATTGTTCATGCAATAAAGAAACACAATTCTCAAAGGTAGTTCTTATAACCGTACGAAATGTGCAACCGAATATAAATACAACGTTATTAATAATAAAGGAATCTCAAGCATGAGCTAGGATAGTAGGCCAGAAATTCGTCCGTTACACCGTTTAATGTATGATAAATATAAAAAAAGTGATCAGCCACGTTTCATATAGACTCCATGCATTCTTTGTAAGAAAGCCAATCTGTGTTTCTCAGAAGTCTTACGGTGGTGAGTTGGGCGAATTGGTGATGCGTTTTAAAAGGGTAAAACAGCGCAAAAAGACACGGGCAGGAAGAAGTACACACACTGAGCGCTGAAATCTTTTCTCAAGGCGTAGTTCAAATTCTGTTTGGTAATGGTAGCGCGTTGTTAAAATAACGTACTTAAATATAGGATGCAAATGCATAATACCAAGTGCTACGACTTTAGTGCGCTTGTCTACGTCTTCAAGTCGCAGACCATTCCTTTTTTTCTTATTGAGTTTTTTTTTTTTCGTTTTTCATTCACAATTTTTGCTTTCAAACATCATGCTTAACTTAACACTAGCACGCCTGCACTTTAACAATTTTGTTATTAAATATGAGTTGATTCCATTTATATTAACGCCAAACGTTCGTTGGCTAGTTGTTCCGAATTTCGTGAAGCCGGATTAAGTGAAGCAAGATTAAGTTCCACGCTAGATTTAGCGGGAAAATTAAGGTCACATGACCTCAACACTAAATGAGCCCATAATGCAACGGGCGCAGTGTGGCATTATAAGACATCACGAACCAACATACCGATGCAGTTTCTCTGCTAAATTTAGCGGGGAAGTTGAATTGGTGCGTATGTTTGTGACGTCCCCTAATGCAACGCGCTCAGAGTTGCATTGTGGGACGTCACAAACCTACACACCAATTTAGTTTCTCCGCTAAGTTTAGCGGGGAAGTTGAAATGGTGTATACGTCTGTGATGTCCCATAAATTAATTTAGCACTTGCAGTGTTACAAATAGATGTCACATTACGTCATCTCACTCGAGCTTTACACAAAATTAAATTTCCACGCTAAATTTAGCGGGAAAATGGACGTCAAGTGACATGATGATATCACGTGACCTATACATAAATTCAGTTTCTCCGCTAGATTTAGCGGGAAATTATTGACGTCACGTGACTCAGCGTCAACTAAATTTCCCCGCTCGACTTAGCGGGGAAAATAATGTCACGTGACTCCATTCCATGTGGCTAATTTCCCCGGATTTCGTGAAGCCGGATTAAATTTCGCCGCTAGATTGAGCGGAACAATTGACGTCGGGGGACCTCAACACCAGTACCGTCTCCCCACTAGATTTAGCGGAAAACATTACGTTCCTTGACCAACATATAAATTCAGTTTCCTCGCTTAGTTTAGCAGAGTAAGTCATGTCACGTGACCTGATGTCAAGTGACCTAGACATCAATTCAGCTTCCCCGCCAAATTTAGAGAGAAATAGACATCACGTGACACCGATTTCATATCGATGCAGCAACGAGGTGCAGCTATCTCTAAACGCTTATGATGCTAGAACGTTTCACGCATCCAACAAAATTTCCTAACAATTTGTCATACATTCTTTGTTGCTCCTGTAGGATCAAGAAACTGTGATGCCACGGACTGATTCACCCACTGCCTGGTAAACGTGCTTAATAGTGCACTACCAAATGCGATGCACACGCGCTACCGAACGCGGATACGAGACAGACACCCATCTATAGGGACCTTTAGCAAACCGTTACACGCGTGTTCAGCCGTAACCTCCTACTGACAAAGCCTGGCAGATCGCCACGAGACGCGGCCGCCGATAGTCAAAAAGGTAGAGCGGCGGACAAGAGTCATGTAACGTAACGGGCGTCCCGCTGTGGTGAGACGCCGAAACACACTTGTCCCAAGCGACGCAATCTCCGCCCGTGCTTCTCGCGTTCCTCGAGCTACCGCTTCTATTCTCGACAGGTTTGCAAATCATGTTTCGGGTCCTCGCCGCTGCAAAAGCTGTGCGCTGAATACCAGACTCCCCGAGTAATGCTCTGTGCTACCAGATCGTCGCGCTCCAAATCTGCGACCGGGCACTCTCTGGCTCCGTCATCGAACTGCCAAGCTTTGTGAGGATAGAGGAGGCTATGGTTCAGCGTACCGCACTACTGGAGCCTTTGAAGCATGCTTTTAAGCGAGCCCCCCGCGGTCACGGTATCACCCGGGTGCGCGCTTAAAAATATGCTTCAAAGGCTCGGGTAGTGCGGTTCACAGTAAACGGTAACGGTTTGCTAATGCCCGAGTCCCACTAAAGCGACAAAAAGAAATAACCGACACGAACAAGCCTAAAAAAATTAAAAAAAAAACATGCTTGCGATTGTGCTTTTGTCAGGCGTTTAGTCGTTCGGTGCTCGTTAGGGTGCCTTCATGTGCGCTTTGCTTAGAGTGAAAACATCTGTCCATTTTGTCCCGCACTTTTATTTTTATTTTTGTTCAGAAGCGCGTGAAAGAGCCTGTCCCTGCACGCGTTTGTAACGCTGATCATTCTATGTCGACATTTCGTTTTCGTCGATTTCTTTGTATTTTACCCGTGAGCGCATGCTGTCGGCATCGGGTACACTACAAAAGGTGGCATCACCCTAAACAAAAGGACATTGAGGCACCCTTGTGCTCGTGAAGTAAGCGCGAGTGATTGCAAGCCTACCAAAGGTACCCTCGCGTGCATGATTATCGTCTTTGAGCATAGCACTCTTTATTCTACAAAGCCTGTCAAACCACGAAAGACTCTGATTTGAGGCTTGTCGCTGTCGCTTGTCACTCTAATCGGACTCCGGCATAAAAGAACCTGGTGTCTTCCCTGTAAGTGAATCCCAGAGAATTATCTTACACGTTACAAATCGTATTTAATTTTTTTTTTTACCTTTGCTGGTGCTTTTAGTATGATGTCATTACGCTAAAAATTACATATTTTAGTCAAATAAGTGAATCACGCTCAAAAATACCTGAGAAATTGGATGAGGGTAATTTAATTACACTAAATATTTTGCTGCACAAGTAGTTAACCAACGTAACTAAAAGTTTTCCATCGTATTTTTACCAAAAATTAATTTATTATTGTTATTTCGCGCCCCGTGATACTGCACTGGTTGAAGTTTGATAAGCAAAAAAAAAAAGCAAAACACAAAGTGCTCTTATCTTAAACTTTACCTCACTAGATTTAGCTCCTATGTGCTCATTTATCAAAATTTATTGTAGCATCAGCCACAAACTCTTTTATTTAGAATACCTAGGTTAATTTTGCCACATATGAGCACTATTTTGATAGTTCATTGCGAATGCAATAAGCTTAGCCTCAAGACTACTCTGAAAGGACGATGGCGGACAAATTAAGGTTCGAGACGCAATCAACGTCTTTTTTCTTCTGCGCCCTTTACCCCTCTAACTCAAAGGTTTCTCGTCGCTATGCTCAACCACAACAGCTACCTCCGCATAAACAGCCCGTTCTATACACCAAGCGCCACTGACCACAGAGTAAGAGCAGCAGTCTATATGCTACCTAGCAAAAATAGCCGGCTATTTCTTTTTAATTAATTGATTATGATTGATATAAAAGTATATATGGTTGATTAAGTTCATCAAAGGAATGCCACCATTGATTACTGAGCGAGCATCGCGCGCTACAGGAAATAGGTGTAGGACTGAAGACACAATTGCAAGACCTTAATCAAAAAACTCTCTCGCTTGACAAATATGTTCGAATATTATTTCTGTCAATCAAAGAATATTGGTATCGAGTTCTAAAATAATTTAGCAAAAATTAATTTGGTAAGAAAAAAGCTTCTTTGCTTCCTCCGGTAAACTTTGAATTCCAAAACAATAGAGGTTTCCAAAGGAATGTTAACTATATGACAAACTTCAGAAATTGATTCCAAAAAAAAATCCTCGTCATCTTTGTTCTTATGGCGCTTAGCTTGCCCTAATTTGTTTAAACTGGCTGAAAGTCCGACACTACAAACCATGGCATGATACATCAAAGGTTTAGTGTTGCGACATGTGTTCCAGTTTCGCTGATATACCATTACCAAAACCATATCTTACTCCCTGTAGGGCTTTACTTTTGAGAAAGTAAAAAGGTATGGAAATATAAACACGTTTCATTAATAGACGCGATCGTCACTGGTAAGTTTGATAGACGTAAACTTATAAATTATTTACAATGGATCCCTCTCACAAACAACTTTCGACGAGCAGCTATGTACTTTCATCAGAGATTTAAATTGTGTTTTACACCAAAATGAGAAGGCTGCGTTGATTTATAAAAATGAGCCTTATTTTTTTTAAGTTATGTATTTGTAAATTTAAATGTTAGTTTTACGCCAGAAGTGTGTTATGTTGCAATTAATAAGTTCTGTTTTGGTTAGCCTTGGTTGTTTACGGATATATTTAAATAAAAAGTTGGTGTATTTTCCGTGGATGAGAGAACGCAACTGGTTCTAAAAGACGTCGTCACCATTTTATTGTCAAAGACAAACGTGGCGATCTGCGATGCGACGACCTCAGACAACTCCTTTGAACCGGCATTATGTCAAAGCACTTCAAGTGTCACCGATCGCGCTTTGCCGCCTCACGTTCAACAGCTGCAGTTGTTTGCGCCGAGGCGCTCATACAGTATTAAGTGAATCCTGAATCTTTTAGCTAAAATATTCAGGAGATTTGTGACTCTTCTTGTAAAAAGTAGTACCCTGTAACCGGCCTGACATCCAAAATAGTTGTATATCTCAGTCATCGTATGAAAATCTAATATGTTAAAAAGCACTAATCACAAATGAAGCGCTGCACTACAAAAGCGCGCAAAAAAAAGGTTGAAGTTTGAAGCAGCCAAGTTCAGCCGAAGCTCTTACCAAGCATTTCAGTCCGTTTGTCACGTTATACATCTTCCTTACATACGTTAGCCTAGAAGGTGATTCTTCAAAACAAAGCTGCTTGCACTCGGTTGCTATATTCTACAAAATACAAGGAAAAATGCAAAACAAAACTTTATTTCTTGCGACTAAAAAAGAACTTTTTTGTTTATTTAGGTGTTCTTTGTTCATTTATCTGTTTATGCCAAACAAAACAGATTTCTGCTTCTAAAAGAAGCAGTAGAAATGTAAAATTACGCAGTATATTCCCAGACTCAGAGCTTGACTATAGATTTCTACCAAAGAAACAAAGGATTTCATGAGATGAAGGATTCCGCGAGTTGACTATTCATACTTATAATCTACAGCGCAGAGAAAAAATTCACACTGAAATACGCACAACAGTAAAAAGGAATCACTCATTCAGCGCTGACTATCAACTCAGTGTTGTATTTGGACATCTTCTAAGCCGTTTGCACATCTACCACACTTTAATATTTTCTCTTAGTGGCTACGCAAAAAAACTCTTTCTTGAATCAAGCTATAGAAGCATTGCTAATACAATTTTCGTCAAGCTTCACTATTTTTTCCGACTCAATCATTTCGCGCGTCAGCTGTTGAAAGTATTTGCTGATAGAAGTGCAGATTTTTAAGCCTGTTGAGTATCCGCAGTTAAGGCCATGGATGCCTAGATGTCTAAAATTTGCGTTTTTATGTTGTGCTTTCTTAAACTGTCATCTACACGTCTTCCAGTTTGTCCTATACATATTTTTTCTACCTCAGATGAAAATGTAATAAACCATTCCTTATATTGCCCCGCGCGTTGCCGAGCGGGTGCGTGCGTGGCCGAGTGGTTAGCGTGCTTGACTGTCGCGCGAGGGATCCGGGTTCGATTCCAAGGAGCGGAAGCTCCTTCATCTACGTGGCGCTCTCGTAAGTTCGAGAACCTTCTCGTCCGATCCAGTTACGAATATTCTACGAGCCGAACGTTCTAGGCCGAATGTTCCAGGAGCCCACGCGTGTACAAATGGGGCTCCGCGTGGCATGCCGGAGCTAGTCTCACCCCAGCGCTCGATCCTGCGGTTTCGCCGACATCGACGCCCGCGACGCTCTGCGGTTTTCTTCTGTTCCCTTTTTGTTTGGGGCACAAGTTCGCCCCATTAAACGTTAAGTTTCTTCAGTTATCATCGCCTCATCAATTGTCATTCGTGACATTTTGGTGGAGGTGCGGGGTAGTGCATTCTATGCCCCTTGAGCGTACCCCTCCGAAGACATCCCGGCCAAGCGACGTGCTCAGCCCTGGAAGGCTACCCTTCGCCGAAGACACCGAAGCCCGAAGAAGCCGTCGCATCAGAGGTTAGTCCCCTGAATTGGGTCTGCTGCTGGACAAGCCCAAGCCAAAGTAGACGACGATGGCCAACCAGTCGCAGACCCCGGCCGCCGTCGTCTTGTACCTGCACGTCGCTCCACGCACTCCGACGCCCTTTTACGGCGAAGCCCACGAGAACGTAGAAGAGTGGCTGCAACATTACGAACGAGTGGCCCGTCATAACGATGGACGCCGGAGCAGTGCCTTCAAAACGTTTACTTCGTTTTGGAGGCCACAGCACGGAATTGGTTTGAAAACAACGAAGCGTCACTCATCTCCTGGGAGCACCTGAAGACTGAGCTCCGAGGTACGTTCGCCAACCAACAGCGGAAAGAACGCGCCGAAGAACTTTTTTAAGCGAGAATCCAAGGCCCTAACGAGAGCGTCGTTAGCTTTGAAGAAGATGTTCTTCGACTCAGCAACCGCGCCGAACCTCAAGTCTCCGAAGCAAAGACACTGAGAATCCTGATGTGAGGTGTGAAAGAGAGCATCTTCGGGGGCTTGGTGCGATGTCAACCCACAACCATCGAAACGTTTGTAACAGAGGCGATCAACATTGAATGGGCCCTGCAAGCACGAGCCGCTCACTTCCATCTAGCTCCTGGCGTCGCTGCACCCACGCCGCCAAGCTGCGCCCTCCGCCCCAATATTCCGGGGATCCGAGAAATTGTCCGGGATACGATCCGCGAAGAACTGAAGAATCTGGTACCTGCCGCCGAACGTCCAGCTTCACTCTCGATCGCCGAGATTGTTCGAGAAGAGGTCCAGCAAGCGCTCCAGCCAGACGTTCTCGCCGACGCCGCACCGGAACCACCAGCTTTAACCTACAACGCAGTTGTTCGTCGTCCGCAGCCTCCTGTCACCTGGCAGTACTCAGCTGCACCCTGACGAGAGGTCTCTTTGCCGCAGTACGCTCCGCGCCAAGAGCAGCGTGGACCTCGAAAGACGGACGTGTGGTGCACGGATGACGGACGTCCGGTGTGCTTCCACTGCGGGGACGCTGACCATGTTTACCGGAGGTAAACGTGGTCAGCTCGGCCTACGAGGATTCGCGCCAAACGACCGTCGACCTCGGTTTGGAGAACGACCAAGGGACATCGAGGAATACCTCCGTTGCCATCCGTCACCAGCGCCAACGGCACCACGAGGTTCCCGTTCTCCATCCCCCAGACGTTCCGCATCGCCTTTCCGTTGGTCGCGCCGTGACAGCCTGTCCCCCCTGTCCCGTCGGAAAAACTAAGTGCGGCAACGCCTGGAGGTGGCGTTGCCGAAGATGACCGAAGTAAAGAGCCTCCAAGAACGCCGGAGCGCTCCCACTCTCTCGACGCCACGCATCACAACGACGCGCCCGCAACAGTGTCCAACGACCTAAACGTCGTCATCGGCGGCCACGACGCATCGGCACTTGTGGACACCGGAGCAGACTACTCAGTCATGAGTGGGAGGCTCTCTCGCCGCCTTCGAAAAGTCACGACGCCGTAGGATGGACCTCAAATACGAACCGCCGGACGACACCTCATTACACCAGTCGGGAGATGCACTGCTCGCGTTGAGATCCACGGTGAGACGTATCCTGTGAAGTTCGTCATTCTACAAGACTGCTCCAGAGACGTCATCCTCGGCATGGACCTCCTGTGTGAACACGGCGCCGTCGTCGACCTTGGTGAGAACAAATTGACGCTGCGCAAGCCGGTTCCGACTTCGGAGAAAGCCCAAACAGCGTCAGCCGCCGTCCGAGTCGCTGCCGACCACGTGAACCTGCCGCCGCGATCAAGTGTTGTCGTACCCGTCGTGACCGATGAAGCGACCTGCTGCGAAGTTGTTCTGAAAGGCAACCTATAATTGCTTCTGGGAAGAGGAATAGGCGACGCAAGAGGAGTGGCCGAACTTCAGGATGGGCGCGCCGTGGCCCTCGTGACGAACTTCCGACAAGAAACGCAACATCTCACAAAATGTGCTGCTGTGGGCCACGTCGAGAAACTTCGGAACTCCGCCGAAATCGCCGTGATTGCTGAAGTACTATCCCCACCTCAGCAAGACACTACGCCGCCAGCGATGCTCGACATTGACCCCAAGCTTCCAGGCCCGAAACGACGGCAGCTGAGTGACCTCCTCGCCGAATACAGCGGCTGCTTCGCGGCGTCATCGAGGTTGCGCCAAACCGCCGCTGCGAAATATCGCATCGTTACCGATGACGACGCACTCCCTGTGCACCGATCGCCGTACCGAGCCTCCCTAAAAGAAAGGAAGGTCATCGAAGAGCGAGTGCAAGAAATGCTGATCGACGACATGATTTAGCCTTCAAGCAGTCCGTGGGCCTCTTTAGTCGTGCTGGTTAAGAAGAAGGACGGAACGCTTAGGTTCTGCGTGGAATACCGGCAGCTGAACGCCGTAACGAAGAAAGACGTCTATCCACTCCCCGCATCGATGACACGCTAGGCCGGCTGCGCCACTCTCGATGTTTTTCATCGATGTACCTGAAGAGCGGCTACTGGCAGATCGAAGTCGACGAACGGGCCCGGGAAAAGACAGCTTTCGTCGCGCCGGATGGATTGTACGAGTTCAAGGTGATGCCCTTCGGACTATGCACGGCGCCAGCAACTTTCCAGCGTGTCATGGACACTGTACTGGCAGGACTGAAGTGCTAGAGCTGTCTCGTCTCCCTCGACGACGTCGTGGTGTTTTCAAGTGACTTCGAAGAGCACTTGCGACGACTTCGAGCTGTTCTCCAAGCTATAATGACCGCCGGGCTCACCCTCAAGCAGTCAAAGTGTCGGTTCGCCTATGACGAACTGAAATTCCTTGGTCACGTGGTTAGTAACGAAGGCGTCCGTCCAGACCCCGAGAAGACTGGCGCTGTCGCGGCATTTCCAGCGTCAACAGACAAGAAGGCTGTGCGAAGATTCCTTGGACTTTGCGCCTACTATCGACGCTTCGTGCGGGATTTCGCAAGGATTTCCGCACCGCTCACTAAATTCACGAAGGACGCCGAGAAGTTCGAATGGGCCGAGGAGCAGCAGCAGGTATTTGACGAGCTGAAACAACAACTCCACACTCCTCCTGTTCTTGAACACTTCGATCAATAGTCGGAAACCGAGATTCATACGGATGCAAGTAACGAAGGACCTGGCGCAGTACTGGTTCAAGTGCAAAAAGGCACCGAGCGAGTCATCGCCTACACAAGTTGAACACTGTCCAAAGCGGAGAAAAATTACTCCACGACTAAAAAGGAATGTCTTGCGGTCGTCTGGGCAATCACGAAGTTGCGCCCGTACTTATACGGGAGCCCTTTTCGCGTTGTCACGGACCACCACTCACTCTGCTCTCTTGCGAGCCTAAGGGACCCGTCAGGACGTCTCGCTCGATGGAGCCTCCGACTGCGGGAGTTCTACATGACTGTGGTCTACAAGTCAGGCCGCAAGCACCGCGACGCCGATTGCCTGTCCAGAGCTCCTGTTGAGACATCTCCCGGTAGTAGCGACGACGATTACGACGACTGCTTCTTAGGCGCAGTGAACACCGACAACATGGCGCGACGTCAAAGAGACGATCCTGAGTTGCGCGCGCTGATCGAGCACTTTGAAGGACGAGTGGTTACCATCCCCCGTGTCTTCTCGAGAGCCCTGCCGACCTTCGTCGTTCGATAAGGTATACTCTATAAGGAGAACTTCGGAGACAACAGCTCGCCATGGCTGCTGGTAATCCCTGCCGACCTTAGAGAGGAGATCTTCCAAGCCTGCCACGACGACCCAATGGCAGGGCACCTTGGCTACAGCAGGACGCTCGCCAGGATTCGGGACATACTACTAGCCAAGGCTACCGAAGACCGTTCACCTTTACATTCGATCGTGCCACGAGTGTCAGCGACGCAAGAAACCACCGACGAAGCCGTCAGGACTTCTGCATCCGATTGCTAGCCCGTTCACACCGTTCCAGCAGATCGGAATGGATTTACTTTGCCCTTTTCCACCGTCAACATTGAGAAACCGCTGGATAATCATCGCCACAGATTATCTCACGCGATACGCTGAAACGAAAGCCCTTCCTTCAGGTACTGCTGTGGAAGTTCCCAAGTTTTTCATCGAGTCTACTGTCCTCCGGCACGGCGGCCCTGAAGTCCTCATTACAGACCGTGTGTCATCGTTCATGGCTCAGCTGACACAAGAAATCCTTCGTCTCAGTTGCACCAGCTACCGTCGAACCGCTGCGTACCATCCACAGACAAATGGACTAACAGAACGACTAAACAAAACTATCGCCGACATGATCTCCATGTATGTCGACGTAGAGCACAAGACGTTGGACGAGGTGTTACACTACGTCACGTTTGCTTAAAACACGGCGGTGCAAGAGACCACAGGAGTAACTCCGTTCCAGCTGGTACACGGTAGAAAAGCAACGACCATGCTCGACGCGATGCTGCCCCACGAACCAGCTGACGATGCCAAGGTGGTGGCTCGTCCACGACGCCCAGGTGGTGACTCAACGAGCTGAAAAAGTTCGCCAGCTCGCCCGACTCCGGATTCAAGATCAACAACGTGTCGACGCCACCCGGTACAACCTTCGTCGGATCGACGTTCGCTTCAAGCCCGGAGACCGTGTTTGGGTCTGGACCCCGATACGACGACGCGGCCTAAGCTAGAAACTCCTGAAACGCTACTTCGGACCCCACAAAGTGCTTCGTCGACTCGGGGATCTGAACTACGAGGTGATGCCCGACGGAATATGGACCTCATCACGCCGCACTACACGACCGGAAGTCGTCCACGTCGTGCCCCTCAAGCCGTACTCCGATCGATAGGACTGTGAATCGTGTTTTGTACTACGCTCGATAGCACTATATTTCACAAGTTTACGGGACATCAGCCAATGATGGACATTCTGGGAACAGTTCGAGGGAACTATTCACTTCAACCAAACGTAGTCATCGACAAATAACTTCCATTATTTGTGCCGCTACCTGACTGAAGACGCCCCAACGGCAACTGCAGCACTACCTACAATAGAAGCGTACTGTGCCGATACCATTCACCTACTGAAGCAACGCCTCGGTGATCACAGAAGGATAGAGCAAGACATCTGGTGGCCCTTCGAAATGCTTCGAAATGTCCCCCATGTTTGATCCTCTTACAGGCACACCAGGTTAAGGAACCTGTACAACACCGCGCACCTGAAGATCACAGCTCTTAACGCACTACACGTGTCGACATCAAGTTTCGCAGTCATACTGTGCAATATCCTCGTCACATCGATACCTCACGACATCGTCATGCAATACCTTAGACAAGTTTTATACAAACAACCAATGAATGCATCAACAACTCAGGGTGACGCAACCTCATCACCTGCACCTGCATTCGCATCGGAACTCGACAAGGCGCTACAGTTTCTTCGTATTAAAGTCGAAAACAGGGAAAGGAGCAACCACAGCGGAGCTCGATCAAATGAGTGAAAGCCAGAGTCGAGCCCATCTGCTTCTGCACTTCACAGTATGACTCTGTAAATAACAGGCGAGTGCTATTTCTGCTACTCTAAAAAACACGCCACAGATTCTTCCAAATTCAAAAAGACTCGAGTGGAGAAAAATAGGCTACTGGTAAAGGACATGAAATGTTTCCATTACACAACCAAAGGACATCGCGCAAGAGATTGCAAAAGACGGTCATGGTGCCCAAATTGTAACGAACGACACGCGTTAACAATGTTGAATCCGTCAATCGCCCAGAGGAGTAAACAAATGGGCAAATGTGCACTCAGTCGTCCGCGTTTCTTCTGACCGGAAGCGCAAGTCTTCGGCTAGGCAATGGCAATGCGAGTAAAATCCCAACCAACTACAAACATTCCGTGCGTGGGCCATCAGTGAGAGGGGCAGTAGCTACATCAGAGGCCTCCTTGATGGAGGCAGCAAAGCAGCCAACGTTCATTCATCACAGAAGATGTTGCAGAGCGCCTAAATTGCAGAATCTTAAGAAAGACTAAGCCAGCACTAAGTACGTTTGCTAGCTCCTCAAGCAAGACATTACATCTTAGCACTGTCGTTGAGGCCCGTCCAAAAAGTCAGTACAACAACACTGAGTGCACAATCGAGGCAACAACTAGGCCGGTAATTTGCCAGGACATTGCTGCCTCGATCGTGCATGATACCCTGTGATAACATGGTGTATCCTGGCGTATAAGCTACACATGGAATAAGTCTGCTGATCGGACCAGATTAAATATATATACTTCTCACAGGAGAAATCCTGACATCTAAGTAAAACGACGGATTGGTGGCCATTGACACTTCTATGGGATGGACGCTTCAAGGACCCTAGATCCAAAACGAAATATTGTCATTAAAATTGACCCTGATGGTGTGCGTCCTCAAAACGCAAAAAAATTACCGAAGAGGAAGAAGCGACCCAAACTCTCAAGGCCTTTTTGGAACTTAATAGCATGAGAATCACGGACATAGAAGCGTTCGAAGACCAACTGAATGTCGCATTGTGTTTTGTGTCAAAGCTAGTGACGGGTACCAGGTAATGTTGCCCTGCAATAAAGACTGTTTGGAGTTGTTAAATGATAATCACTAGGCAGGTTTGAGTCGCCTACATCGTCTCCTCAAACGACTTTCGAGTCAAGAAGGTCTGCTTCAGCGTTATGACGTAACAATCCGCCAATACATGAAGCTAGGACACGCTGAAGTAGTACCGACCGGCCAGCACTGCCATCCTCAGACTGCAACGTAAAGCATGAAAACATGCCACATCGAAAAATATATTAAAGAAACGTCTACCTCTACAAAGTTTTCGGTGGTGCCTGACGTTTCATTTCTGAAAAGAGCACTTCTTCGAAAAAGGACCTAATCTCAATCCAATAATCCTTCAAATCCTTCTGCGTCTTCGAGTGCACGTGATGGCCCTAACAGCAGCTATCGAGAAAGTATTTCTACAAATTGGAGGTAGAGAGGAAGATCGCAACGCATTCCGGTTATTGTGCTTTGAAGACGAGCTAATTTCTTAGATGAAATTTTAGACCACTCAGGACTGGCGGATGACAAGACTTCCTTCTGAAGCAATCTACAGTCCATTTACGTTGTATGCCGCTACACAAGATCACCTGAAGAACATCACTGGTGAACAAGAGAGCGTTGCTAAGATGTTACAAAGCTTATTTTACCAGGACGACCCCTTAGTGGGTGCAGATACGCTGGAAGAAGCGACCAAATTGTACGAAACGTCATAGATCATAATGAACGATGCAGGTATGAAGCTAAGAAAATGGCCGCCTAACGAGGCTCAACTGCAACAAACTATGAATGAAACGGAGGCCGATGTGACAATAGATGATATATACAGAAGGTTCACTATGATCTGGAAGGTACCGGGGATGACATGGGAAAAGCTCGACGATTGTTTCAAATTTGCCATGCACTCTATGACTTAATTTCTACATAACAAACGGGACACTAAAAGGTATGCACCTCAAGCGGCCTCACGAGATTTCGATCTGATGGGATTGATTCCAAATAAGAGGAAAGCTTATCTTCAAAAGTCTGTGGAAACTTGGACTAAAAAGGGACAAAGAGCTTCCAGAGCACGAGAGAAGAGGGACGAATGGTGCACTCAACTGGCTCAGCTTTCCGGGATCACAGATCAAAGACACGTCAAGGATGAAACTGACAAAAAGACAAAGAAACACAGCTACACATCTTTGTTGACGCAGGTACGCAAGCTTATGAACCATGTGTTTACATACGATTAGAAACTCAAGGCAGGCAAGTTGTGACGGCTCAAGCGACAAATAAGTCCAGGGTAGTGCCAATCAAAACATTAACGCTACCACGTTTCGAACTGATAGGAGCTGTTGTTTGAACAAGGCTCCCAGAATACCTGTGCAAGACATACCTTAATATTCTCTCTCAATATACCATGTGGACGGATTCCACTGCGGTATTGAGTAGGATTCAAGTTCAGTAAACAGATGGAAGCCTTTCATCAGACATCGGATATTACAAACCCAATCGCAAAGCGTTTTTGAAAGCTGGAGGCACTTCCCATGAACTGATAACCCGGGCGGATCTACTCATAAGGGGAAAATTAGCTGTAACACTTCGTACAGCCCTATTTGGTGTAAAGAACCTAGCTGTCTTGTTCAGGATCCAGCTGAATGGCCCCAAAACGTCTTCTCCTCAAATACTCACTTAGAGCTCGAGAAGAGTGAGCAGAGCCCCAGTAGGGTATACCTCCAAACAATAAGTTTTGAAGTGGCGACAATTTTTGACATCACAAGGTTCAGTAGGTTGTCTAGATTTCTTCGAGTAACAGCCAGGATGTTAAGCTTTGCTAACAGCACCGCAAAGCGAGAAAGAAGATGACACTTGAATGCGGCAGAATATACCGCTGCCAAACAATATTGGATAAGGCAAGTCCAAAACGAAGCCTTCGAAAGGGGTGTACACTTTCTGGTCAGAAACCATCAAGTGCAGAGGAACTCAACCCTGGCTGATCTACACCCTTTTCTGGATGAACATCGCATGTTTAGGGTAGCAGGGAAGCTACATGAGCTAAATACTCCTAGAGCGATAAAACACCCTAGCATCCTAACAAACGACACGAATTTTACAAAACTGATTGTCATGAATACACCTGACCAGTTGCTCCATAGATGTGTGTCCAGCGCAATTACCAGCATTGTGGGTACTTCGAGCTCGACAGTTAACCAAGAACATCATCTGGAACTGCCATAAGAGTCGTAGGTTCAGCACTAAACGTAATCAAGTTCCATTCGCACCATTTCAAGCTGATATAATTAACAATACAAAACCTTTCAAGGTAACTTGAATGCATAATGCAGGACCGCTGTATACAAAAAAAAAAGCCGGACGAAGAGATGAACGGTGCTAAAGCGTACAGAGCGCTACACTGTTAGCGCGAACAATCGATCGCCGTTTTTTTTTTTTTTTTTTCATTTTTTCTCTTTAAAACCAAGGGATGCCATCCAAGTTATTATTGCTACGGAAAGAGCTCGTTTAGTTTTATATGTAAGCGATAACATTTCGTGCTCGCTAATACTATTTAGAAGTAAAATGCGAAAATGCGCCATGTCCTGTTCGCGCTAACAGTGCCGCGATGTGTACATAGTCCTGTTCGCGCTAACAGTGTCGCGATGTGTACATAGCCCTGTTCACCTGTGCTACAACAAGAGCAGTTCATTTGGAATTATCATCCGATCTTTCTACAGACGCCTTTCTTTTGGCATTTCGACGTTTTATTTCGAAGAGAGGAATGCCAAACACGATATTCTCCCAGAATGCTAAAACATTTAAGAAGGCATCAAAATACTTGAGGAACACCTTCAAAAGCCTGAATTACCCAGACTTCACTTTCTCCCTTGCTGAATACAAAGTACGATGGAAATTTAATATTGAAAACACTCCTTGCTGTGACGGTTGGTTGGAACGCCTGGTACATTCTGTGAAGACAACCCTAAGGAAAGTGTTGGGAAGATGCAGACTCAGATTTAAAGTGATATTAACTGCACTCTTTGAAGTAGAGGCTATCATTGATTCTAGGCCCTTTAACATACGTCAGCTCTCAAGCTAACAAACCCACACCACCTTGCCAGCTGAATTTCTGGTGGGACAAAGTTTGACTGTTCTTACTAAATTACCTGCACAGACAAGTTTCCAGCGTCCCACAGGCACCGGCAACCAATTCAAAAGCTTTAATACCGGCAACATCTGGTGGATCACTTTTGGATAAGGTGAAAAAATATGGACACTACGATCCACCCACCACTACCCAAATATCAAATCCAAAGTTTTTTTTTTTTTTAATAGGCGGCGTGGTACTTCTTTAAGAAGAAACTACGCTGTATATTGGGAAAAATGGTAAAAGTCAAAGGCATCATGAAAGCAAAAGATGATCAAGGGCGAGCGTGTCTTGTCAGCGACCAACACGGAAATGTCTTTCGGAGACTAGTTCAAAAACTATATCTTCGTGTGATATATCCCTCTTCTCTGTCTCGGGAGGGTGTACAGAATCAAGAAGGCAAAGACGAAGCGAGTGATTAAGACGAAGTAGTAGAAAGGTTAGGGCAGTTGTAGAATGACTAATTAAACCGCACGTGAATTATTGCTTGGCCTCTTGACGTTCTACTTCTTAAACGTTAAGGATCCTTTAAAGTTACCTCAAATTTTCTTTATGGCGTGTCCCAACCCCTTTAAGCTTACCCCATCTATAAGATATCTCTTGTAATATTGCGGGCGACTGCACTTGACAAATATATGCACTTTACCACATTGTACATGTTATGTAATGCAAGATGTTGTCTCCTGAACCCTAGGCGCCGGCCAATCACGGTTTACGTGGACGCACGTGATACCGTGAATGGCCGTTGCCCAGTTGCATTCGGTCATCGTACCGATGTGCCAAAAGCGTGAAACACCTGTGAGCAAAAACTGCCACCGCCGAGCGGCATAACCATAACAGCCGTTGCTTGCGCTGAGGCGTGGTGGGGTGGCATCAGCAGTGGTTGTTATGGTCATGATGCCCGGTGGCGCGCCGCAACGCGATTTTTGCTCACATGTGTTTCACACTTAATGCAACGTACGATATTATCTCGTGTACATGTCTCGTCCTTTAGCTGCCGTCACCACCGGCCGCGCCGCATGCCACTGTTATATTTGCCGTATTCTGGTGGCCCATCGAAATAAATACCTTTATAACATGTTTCTACTTTAACGGAGGATAAATTTGTATCTGTGGTTTTTCACAATAAGGCTAAAATAAATAGCAGTGATTTTTCACCAATTTCACTAGCCTGTTTTATGCGCAAAACTTCGCGCTTATTTTATTATTATTATTTTTTTACGTTGGAGATATAGTTCTACTTTATTTACAGGAAACCTACCCTCAAGTTCGATATTTAAAGAAAGGAGGTTCAGTAACCTCTCAAGTTCGAGGGCGGAATAGATATAACTTTCCGTGCAATCATTTTCGCACCGCAAATGCATTCTTTATTGTAACAACTTTATGCGCTAATCGCTTTCTCAAAATCGTTTTTTTTTTACTCAATATTTACCGGACATGCTCCCTGTAGGACAAATTAATCGGTCGTCCATGTGCTCTCCGCGAAAGTTAACTTGCATCCATATTTAGAGCGTTAGGATGATTACTGTGACAGCCACAACCGGTTCAGGCTAATCGAGTGCCAACGGTGTACCAAATGATCTTACGACTAGGTGCAGCAATACCGGAGTGCAAGGTAAAGAGACACACTCGCAATTTACAATTGATCCAACAGCTTGAGCCTGTCTTAATGAACAACTTTAAAATGAAATTAAATATTAAAAAATCCTACAACTAAAAAATAGAAAAAAAAAAGGAGAAAACGCCATATTCTCCAAAGTGAGTTGATATTAAACATAGTAAACAGCCTCAGGTTCCAACAGAAGCTGCTAAAAGCATTTGTAGCATAAAGGAAGTATGGAGCGTTTTAAAAACCAGTCAATTTTACCTCCTTTTCGTGCAACGTTGTTTCAGGAGGACTGCAGAATTGTCCTGACTTCGTTGGCATCGGGGCTTTCTCTGAAAGAAAGAAAACAAATTTCCTTTGCCACATGCTCATTTTAAACGCTAAAACTCATTTCCGAAAAACCGACAAAAAAATTGCATGAAATTCAAAGCACACCAGCTAGGCGCACGTGAAGACTCGCGCTGCAGAACTCAGAGATTCTGGATTCAGAAACTGCGGGTGGCCTAAATAAACAATATGAAGGCACTGAGAGGAATGCTCGTGAACGCCGAAAAATAAGACCTGCAGTAATTCCTTACATTCACGCGATTTCTCACAACTCTAAGAAAGTTGCCAAACGCTACGACGTTTTGCCATTTTTTCAGTCCCTTAGAAGTTCTCCGCGTTATCCAAAAAAATCAATGCCTCAGAGAAAGAGAGAGGGATGAATGATATACCAAGCAGAGAAACAAGGTTTTTGAATGCAAAGCAAAACTGGGTCAGACTGAGCGCTGTATGAATGGCAGCTAAAAAGAACTTGTAGCCTCCTGAACTCCTTAGCTGTTCCTTTTTCGTTTTTTTATTCTAAATTGTCCCCTCGTTCTTTTTTTTTTTTTTTTTTTTTTGCACGTGCTGTTTAGGCTGCTTGTGTCTTCACAATAGACCGATCTCACCAAGCATTCGGTACAGTGTACTAGAATACTTGGGTAGTGTTGGGACCGAAGGGGCTCGCCTGAAGCGCGTGGTATTGATCGCGACAGGTGTCGCGTCCGGCGCCTTATCCGGAAGGTGTGCGCATGCGCGGCTGCACGCGCGAAAATATGAATTTTTGGTGCCGCTTTGGTGGAGTGCATGTAGGATTTCTGATAAAGCTACGACCTGCCAGCGGTCGTACCGCGGCATCAATTACGCTGCGGCACGATCGTTAGCAACATGATGCTTCAATGTATTGGACGGTACAAGCTAGATTACCCTTCCTTTACATAAAAACAATTGCGACTTTAAAGAAGCGGTTTTGGTTTGTCGGATAGTGAGCATTTTAAATGAAATGCCCATTTCCTTGGTCGCAAATGGCAAACATTAGATATTTCAAAGGAATATCTAAAACACGGAAGCGGTTTTTTTTTTTTTTTTTTCCTATCTTATTTTATAACGGAACGAAACAGCACATACTAAAGTTCGAGATTGTTTTAGTATGTTTTTAATACCCCAGGTTAACTTCTCTGTCTTCTTTTCTGCCCGTCTTCTTTTTCTTCACCTTAATCAGCTCGCTTCACTTGTCACTCATTCTTGTGTCCATTTATGCGACGAACCACCCAAGCGACGGTCGCAAAGGGGTGAGAATCTTCTATTTCTTCGTGGCTGCCACGACCATCCGAGAATCACCCGACGTTCACTTGTAAGAAATGGCTTATAAGCCGTGACAATTTTTATCACGCGTTTTAACATTTAACTTAAGTCCAAAAACTGAGACAATGTGGGCTGAACAAGTAATGCTTTATAAGATTCAAAGAAAACAAGAAACTATTTTACATCATTTTGAGCAGAAAACATGAGCACACGTAAATCAGACAAGGAAAAAGTTGTAATAGTTTACAGCACGGCACTGAAATAATGGCTACAATGTGCAGCGCATACATGGTTACAATATGCAGCGCATTATCCTCTTGAGGGTAAACCATCTGAAACCTACACGCTCACAACAATACATTTAACCGACAGCTGCTTTCTGACAACCAGGTAAGTCTCGCCTGAGCTGGATATTCGAAGGGAAACACCCATGGTTCCACAGGGGGCGTATCTGGTTCACGCAGACATTCAGGGTGTTTTTGTTTTATTCTTTACAGAACTTTACATATTTTGCAAAAAAAAGAATGTGGCAGATATGTGGATGCCGTCTTTCCTTATATCTGTAGGGTTCGGTGGACAATGAATGGGTAAATAATAACCGTTGCAATGTTTAGTAATGAACCAATATCTGTTAGTTAACTTGTTTATTAACGGCTTAATTTGCCATGGTGCAATCGCAGTTTTAAAAGGAGTCATTATTAAAGGCAAATACAATTTCGACAATTCGCGAAAAGGCAACGAGGTTCGCAAAATTAATCGTAAAAGTTTGCCTTTTTTAGCTTGATTCAGAAACGGCGTTATGAAAATAATACGTAGAATAGTAAATTAGTCGTCTTGATCTGTGGCGCCGGCGAGTCCACCGAAGAAACGCTGTCGAGTTAGTGACGAGGGGACAGAAACAACCTGCGTCATTATTCTACGCATCAATATCAGCACAACCTCATTCGCGCTTTCAGCGCGCAGTTTTTTTAATTAAGTGAAGAAAGGCAAAATTTTAGCGATGAATATCTTAGGACAGAACGAGCGGGTTGGTAGAGATAATTAAGCTTGAGGAAGAAACGAAAATGGACGGACAGACACAACAAAAACGAACGCCTTGTTACTTTCCCTCAAAGCTCGTTGTTTGTTCGCGAACTTTTTAAATTAAGTTGGCCTTTAATGATGGCTCCCTTTAAAGCTGCAATTGCAATATGGCCCTTTAAACATTTCATTAACCCTTTGCCTACCGCAAAAAATAAAAAAAAATAAAGATTTGAAAATACCGATTTTTTTTACGTGCCCTATACTCTGTTTTACAAGCGCGAGCTCCTTGCTCTAGGGCACATCTCGGCGGCACGAGCTCCCGTGCACCAAGGGCAGCTGCCAGCGCTATGAGCTCGCGCTTCTAGCCTTCGCTACATCCACCGCTCAAAAAGAAAAAAGAAAAAAAAGAAAAAAAAAAGGCGGGCTGCGCGAGCCGGATAACTCGACTACAGCGCCGCCACGAACTGTCAATACACGCGGCCTCACGAGCTCCCGTTGCCGAGCCGCTCCGGTCCCAACACTACCCAAGTATTCTAGTACACTGTACATACGGTGCATGCGCGAGGCCGCCATAACTTTAGCTGACAGGAAGCAATCGGCAGTGCACGAGAATGTTCGTGCCCTGCACACGCGGAGAGCTCCAGCGAGGTTGTCGCACGCGCAGAAAGACAACCGCTCATTCACACTGGAAGCGGATCCGCGATCGCAAAGCGGTTGCGAACGCGGTTGTATAAATATCCAGTAGAATTGCACGCACACTCGATGACATCAAGTGCGCGTGCAATTGTACTGGATCTTTATACAACCTCGTTCGCAACTGCTTTGCCAACGCGGATCCGCTTCCAGTGTGAATGAGTGGTAAAGTTCTCTCGGTGCATTGCGGCAGCGGTGGCGCAGTCAAACTAGCTGGTGCGATCGGTCCATTTTTTGCCATCCTTAAAAATGCTTCCTTTTATTTATGTGTGTATGATTGATTGCTAAGTGACCCTAATGAATAACTCTATAGAAAAACAGAGGTCTCGTCAAGCTTCGTGCCATTTTACCTCGATCTCTCTTTCAGATGAAAACCCGGAGAATATTTCAATAATTCAGCTCACTTCAAAAAGGGAAATCAAAGCACTTACCTGGTCTCATGCAAGTAGCATTATAACATTTTCCAGTAATGCTTAAAGGTGAGTAGTCTCCACTTTGTGAGAGTTGAACCTTGTGGAACAACAAAAAAAATACTGAAAATCACACATTATTTTGTACATAATGACAAGGTCACTGAGAAGTTGAGAACGGCGAGGGAGGGCTTCAGGTGTCCAGCGACCAGCCCGAGCTTCCTACCTTCGACAATGCTTCGACGTATCGTACTCCTCGAGCGCTCGCGCGCAGTCAAAGCATGGCAGATGGCATGGAACACGTGCTGGGGACCGGATGTTCAAAAAACACGCCCTGCCGTTTTCATTCTGTTAATAACTATTAAAGCTTTTCAGGCGATTTTTTACGAAAGGAAGCATTCACTCCATGCTGACCGCATATAAAGCCTTGTAAAAACATGTTTTAAACTTATTAACAATAAGTACCCATGTAAATACCCATCTTTAAAAAAAAATAAACTTTATAACATTTCTAAAAGATCATGCAATTTTTTGTGTCTCCAGGCTTTTATTTAAAGATTAATTTTCTTCTCTTTTTTCTTCTTTTTTGTGGTGCATAACGCGACAGCGTTCGCGCGAAAACGACGTTGCTGATAATTTTGCTCGTAAAGGTTAGTGGCTATTATCAATAATAATGCCTACGTTGCACCACAAGATTAGCGCATGCTGACTCCACTATAGTAGATTTATTACAAACCTCCAGCTGTAAATGTGAAAACAAAAAAAAAAACGGCGGGACATCGCGCGTTCGTGTTTTGTGTTGTTCTGCACCAATGAATAATTTGCTTGCTTTGCAGTATGTCATAATAAATTTAAAATTACAGCTTTTTTTTCCGCCACACATTGACTGTTGCCAGGAACTTAACAAATTTAAACTCCCGGCAAAAATGCACTGTCACAAACAGACCCCTAACAGCCAACGGGGTGTGTCACGATTGAATGCTGGAAGTATAGGTGGATGGCGGTTGTCCTTTTGCACCTGAGAGTGCCTTGCGCCAGCTAGATTGATGTTATTTCAAAAATTACCAATTCAATCAAAATGAACGCTTCTCCTTGATTTTCTTTAGGATACCTCTAGCCATATCTAAGTTTGTTCTACCTTTGGCAGGCATTTGTACCAGTCCTCACCGAATCCCGGGGGTCTGAGGAATTCTAATTGTTTACACAATAACATTGGTTTCCAGAGCCCTTACACTGCATAGTAGAATGCAATTGAGTTTCTATTCTCTCCGCACGTATAATGCCTGTTGTGTTAATCTTCTAGTATTTGGCTGTGTACGCACGCTTTCCCAGCACTCCTGCCCCAACCTCAAACGATAACTTCCGCCCTAGAACTATGGAATATCACTACCTTCTTTTTCATATTGATTTCGATTTCTCTGTAAGTCTACAGGATAGCGCCATGGCTAAAGAATGCACATCTAGGCTCTCCGAACTGAATGGTTTAATATGAACGCAGTACGGGTGTCTGCAAGGCGTTGGTGGTGTGGTGGCGTATGTCGCCACAGGCGTGCGACAGGTCTCTCGAGAGTAGCCTAGTTGTTAGCGTTCGTTCAAGAACCAATAGAAGAATGGAATCAAAGTATTAGTCACTTGGTCTAGCAAAACAAAATTTAAATACCCAGACAAAGTGAGCAGCGATTGACAACAGAAGCGGTTGCGGTATTGAAAGATGTGCTTTATGATCTTACTTAAGTTGATGTGCTTTCGGATATTTTCTTTATCAGTTTTGTTTTTAGTACAGTAGTTGTAGGAGATGCACTTTAGGAGGTGAATGTAGAGATGAGAAAATTTTGTCGCCAAAAACCGCCTTGAGCCGTCATCGGTTCAAGCGGCGACATTTCTTTCTGGGTAACTACCCAATTCTGCATTAGCGATTTCCGTCAGTTACGCACTCAACGTCGATCTGTTCAGGGTATGTGGATTATATATAGGGCTTCGTGCCACTTCCGGCCGCCATGACCGGGGGAGAAGGATACTTCCTCTTATCCTATGTTTACCTGTTTGGGTGGGTGCTCGACGACTCCAACTGCGTGAGCGCTACGCTCTGGGAATGCCCCTGCGTTGTTCGTTTAAGCTATTGATGCGCACCGGTATCAGCAAAATGCCGCAAGTGAACTTCTTTCGATTATTTCAAAGGGAGTGACGCCAACGACACCGCCGAGCCTGTACGATAGCAGGACGCCGGCATTGGGGGCATTCGGTAGCGGCTCCAGGAGTCAAGGAGTCAGCGCTCCTTCCACTATAAAAATAAAAATTAAAATAGGCGGCGAAAACCGACTTCTGGTGCACGTTACTCCGAGTCTTCGGAGTCAGGCTCTCGTGCACCAAGTACGATGATGGTGCAAGAGGAATGAAAGGAGCGCAACATGACGTAATTCCGGATCGCTGAGGAAGTTCCGCTGCTAAAACAGAAAAAAAAAATGGTTGTGTAAGCTGCGTCGACTCCGTCGCGGGTCTGCGGTTTGCTCGCTCTTGTTAATGAAAAGTGCGCAAGGTAAGACGAATAACCCGTTCAAATTCCTTTTCCAACTAAGGCTCTTTTCTGAAAGTGCATTGGACCGTACTTTGTTTCGTTTGAATACGCTAATAAACAACGTAAACGTTCATTTGACGCCCCGATTTGATCGCCGTTGCACGGAAACTCGGTGAATATCAACGATAGTCCTGGCCGTGCCGAACAAAGCAAAATAGGGTACGAACGCGGCTTTGGTAGCCAGTTGGACACTCACGCAGAGCATGATCCCGATTAATGTTTGGTTTGCGTAGCTAAATGTTGGCTGACGCTCGCTCCGGCCGACAAAACCTTGATCGCCGAGCGCGGCCGAACTTCTCGTGTGTATACGAATACATTTTATAGGAAGTTTGTAACGCAAGACAGAAGAAACTATGGCCGTACAAAAGTGTCGCAATCGGCGACGTAGATTCGCCGAGCTCTATATTTTGTGTGTGCTGACGACGTTTTTGTCGGTTTTTATAACAGTAGCAGCCTTTGCACCATCCTGCGAAGGGCTTGATCGCGTTGGATCCCTTCAAACAGCGGCGCTGATGTTTGCAGTTACTCGCTTTTTTTCTTTAAGGACCTTGTCAAGACTTCTTCAACACCGGCGTCAAATAAAAGCGATCGTGCTCGGCGTTACCTGCTTCCATTTTATTCGGAAACCTTCTGGCACAGGGGAGGAGGCGGAGAGAGAGAGAGAGGTGGCGTGAGAGAAGCAGGGGAGGTTGTTCTAGCGGGAATGCTGAACTGGTTCCCCATACAAAGAAGCAGAGAGAAAGGAAAGAAGGGGGATAAAGAAAGGGGGAAGGAAAATAGAGAAAAATAAAATAAAGACGTGAACCCGCTAAGAGTTAATCTCGAGTTATTTCACAGGCGGTTTGCGACACCGGATTCGTCGAGGAAGTTCAGTAGCAGGTGTTGTATCCCTTAGCGAAAAGTCGGTCAAAATCAGTACACTCGAAGTGTACTGAAGTATACTAAAAGTATACTTTCAGTGCGGTCTTTGTACTGATTGTACGCTTTAAGTGTACTTAAAGTACGCTTCCAGTAAAAATGGCGGTGGACTGAAAGTATACTCGTCCGTACAAAACTAGTACATGTAGTAGAATCGTAGTGCCCACGGTAAAAAGTAGTTCAAAATCAGTATACAAGAAGTGCACTCAAGTGTACTCAAGGCATGCTTTCAGTGCTTGCAGTCGGTGTACTCAAATTATAATAACGGGTATATATATATATATATAGTGCGATTTTTAACATCAACACACTAAAAACGCGATAGATAGGCCGATGCCGTTTTCACAGAATATTTGTGGTGCTCGGTGGACATTAAATGAGTAAATAAACGTCACAGTACGTTGTCTAATTAGCTTCTTTAATTGGCAGTGTAACTGACCATGTTGAATTTTCAATTTTAAAGGGGCTATAATAAACTCTAGCCCAACTGAAACAATTTGCGAAAAGGTGACGAGTTTTGGTTTATTCATAGCTAAAACTCTGCCTTTCGTCGAATGATTAAAAACAGTGCACTGGACAGAGCGCAGGATTCTATTCTTACGTATTCCCTTCAGTCGAACCGTTGGAAGTATGATGCTGGAGCATCCACCAAAGGCACGCTTTCAAAAGAGTGCAACTTCGTTCATGCTGAATGCGACACCACTTTATGAGGGTTGTACCTTCACTAGAAAATTAAATAATGCATAGAACTCCAGTATGAGAAGTTCTCGCTAACACAAACAAACATGCCATCACTGATATGCCATGTCAAAACCGCTAATTTCACTCTCCACTTTGCCCGCCCCTGCCGCGCGTGGTTCTTGAATCGAGAGAAAAAGTGCGAAATTTGATAAATAAATATCTTAAAGCCCCTTGCTGTTTCGGGAATAGTTTTGATTGTGTTAGGCTGCAATAACGACTGCCTCTAAAACAGCAATAATAAAAAAAAAGTATATTTACGGATTTTAATTACTTAAAAAGATGTTGCTACGATTATTCACCCATGTAATGTCCGCCGAGTCGCACGACACACATGAAGAGTGCATCAACATGACATGAGCCCCCATTTTCCTAAAACCAGTTGATTAAAAAATATCACCGGGTATAGCTGACATAATGTGACAAAGGGATGCTTCATTTCTCATTTCACTGCAGACCACGTGGTCCAAAAGTTCCCCGGAGAAACGACCGGCACTGTCACAGCATACTTACGTTGCAAATGCAACATGGACTTACGCCTAAAAAAAGCGCAAATAGAAAAATTAGCTACATTGTACGCCACGGAAAGTAGCGTTATCTAACTTGTCAATAATTATTTTAGCTAGTCATTTCTACTATATTTATCAATTGAACAGTCTACTTTTATTGCAAAGATAGCTTTTGTTTTCCCTGAGCTGTATTTGTTACCTTTATTGAAGAATAAAAGTGTACTGTAAAAAAACTGTTAGCACTATTCGGAAGCTGGGCGATCGAGGGCAATCGCACCAAGTGTTTAATGCTGCTGATGAAAAAGCATGCACATGACTTTGTTTTTAAAGTGCACCGTCAATTGCGTGCTGCCTCATAGGCTACTAGACAAATTACGTTTGCAGGATAATCCGGTGTTTTCGTAATGCAGGTCTCAGCGTAACTATACGCTGTTTCAGATATCTGCATCCACAGCAATCAGAAGGACAGGAGGCAAAAGAAACCACGGCTAATAATGGGGACATAAGATCCTCCACCTTGCATGCTCGCATGCAGCGCAAATCAACTTCCAAACCGCGTAAGCGAAGTGATGCTATGAATGAAAGCTCGCTCTGAAATTGGCTGGAGAAATCGGCGCCTTTATGCAACAACCTCAAGCATTCACCGAAAGTGTTTCATGGTGTAGATTTATCTTGCAAAACTCTAAGACATCTCAATTCACGTGAAAAGAGATTGACAATTGCAACAACGAACAACACCGTCGATCGAGATTTCCACACTGTAAAAAATCGACGTAAATTTAACGTGTCTTTCCCTCGTCAAAAAAGACGGGCACGCTCATTGTTTCAAAACACGAAGTTGCCCTCATTATTTATGTGCCGCGAGAGCCGATCCTTCCAGAAAAGCCGAAATACCAGCGGTGCAAGCATGCGCTGATGAATTAAAATAGCCTTGGCGACAAGGGAGAAATTGCTTGAGATAGTTTCGGTTTTACACTGAAAAAGAAAACCGAAAGTTTAGATAAAACCTAAGATAGACTAAACGTTTTGGTAATTTTTTACGAATATAATAAAGTGACATTATTATTATTAATATATTGATTTGCTTAGTTTTGTCTTTAAAAAAAAGAAGAAGAACAAAAAGAAGAGACTTTTGAAAACTGCGCAAGACCATCGCTATTGCAATCAGCTTCCGTTCGGCCGCCGTTCGAGTTCCGGAGAGTTCGAGCATCGCTTCCTTTTTACGTTTTAGCCGTTTTAGCGGATATTTTAGATAGCTTACTTACGAATACCGTGTTGAATAATAGCAAGCGATTACTGAGAGCTGTGAGACACAGCGTCGCAAGCGGAGGACAGTCATGGCCGACTGGTGCAAGCGAAGGTGAGGAAGTTCCTTTTTGTTTCTGCGAAGTGCGCCGCTGTTTCAAACTTTGTCTTGTACCGGGTGCTTGCTAAGCTATGCTTGACTCTCACTATACTCTACCCGGTTTTACTTCGTTATTTGAAAAGAGCGTATCTTCAGAATTTATGGCTCTCTCCGTAGAGTGAGAAAGATTCGCGTGCGGCGGAACCGAGGGCCATCCGAGGGCTTGTCCTGGGCGCCGTCCCTACGACGGTCGCCCGACGACGCTTTTGCGGAGCGTTCAAGTACAGTCTGACGGCAGTTCAAGCAATCACAGGTCATGCTCGTTCTGGACGTATGGTCCCAACAGTCTCTCGCCAACGATTTTTTTCATAAAGCGGGAGCGAGAAAAACGTTACAAGAGCGAGCAGCATGATTTCTTGCCCGTGCTGTTGCCTGTGCCGTAGAGACGGACGATCTCTTTGCGTATGCCGGAGCGGCACGCTTTCCAAGTTTGCGATTGTGTGTTGTGAATAAAGTGAGTATGCATGTCACGTTTTTTAGTGGCGGCAGAAGCCGCTACAAAAGGCAGAGCAGTTAAAAAAAGGAAAAGCATGAAAAAATGTTAAAAGGACCTGAATATTCGATGGAGTTGAAAGACTACCAACGTACCAACTCGCCCAGTTATTCTTTGTCAAAGAATAATAGCCAATACTAATAAATTAAATAAATACCAATTTTTAATTGGTTACAAATTTATAAGTGATGCAGTACAGCCCTACCCTGCTCTAGTGCTTTTATGATATCAGATAATGTGTAAATATATAGGATTGTTCGTCGCAACCATTTATGTCCGACGCATTATATTGAATCTTTTCTCTGAAAGCTCGAAGTTATATAAAAAAGTGCTTTTCATAAATTAAGCCGCATCACTGAATGTGTAATAGCGTATGACTTGTATGTGTGTTCACAGCAAAAGAAAAGGATGCATTAAGAAAATGCCAATCATTTTGTTTGCTTTGTGTTAGAGCTTCTTTCAGGTATCAGGTTTTCAGAAACGATATTGTCCGATTTTCCTCGCCCTTTTGTCAGGATGAAGTTGTCCTTTGAGCGAATTATGTGATGTTATATCATAGAGTGGCATAGGGTAATTTTCTCTTCTCTTTTTACGCAGGATGTAATGGCATACCATCATCAAAAACGAGAGTGTACAGTGAGGCAGGCTCGGAAACTTGAATAAAGTGATAAGTAGGATTTCAATTTCTGTCTTATCAATTACGCGAAGAACACTGATCATAATGTTTGTATGCTACACATACATACTTTCAGTTGAAAAATGCAGTGCACCTCTTCTTTATGGCTTTTCTCACACAGTTTCAGAAGACGCCGGTACGTCATTCTCACGAGGAATAGAGCTGCCAAAGATTTCCTCGTTAATTTCCTGACTCATTTTTAAGAGTGCTTCTCCCGATGGTGGCGCCTCTGCATTATCATCATCAATTGAGTTGTCAACGGCGTTTCTTAACATTTCACGAGAATGGAGCTGTATGAGATGAAATTTCACAGGTTGGAATACAGCCGTTCAAAGAAACACCTTTGAAAAGTCAGCTTTTTAAATGCAGGCGCCGATTTTTCTGTTCAATTTGAGACCGTTCTTTCCATTCAGAACGCCCGACATACACGGTGTCCCAGATAACTTGCACCATACTTAAAAAAACACCGGAGGGCTCTGCAGGAGTGAAACCAACTGTCGTTAGCAAGTGTCTTGAGAAAGTACACAGATATTTTTAATGCGCCTGGTTATGTAAATAACTAAGATTAATGAGCTAACCTTTCAAATATTCTTTCAAGGGCCAAGATATCAATTGTAAAGTTGCAGGGCGCATTGAGAAACACCCAATTAAAGTGTTTGAAACATAATACGTTTTCGCGCTTTTTTCCGGCCTTCAAAGAACGCACATTCGCGGCGCGCTCGCACGCCGTGATTGAGGAAGCGAGTTGTCACGGGGTATTTTTTTGTATTTCGCGGGCGTTTTTTTGAAGGCTAGGGAAAAGGAGCCTGCAAAGTGCAACTTGTGAAAATGGTTTAATTGGGTGTTTCTTAATGCGCTCTACAACTTTCCATTTCACACCTCGTCTTTTTAACGAAGATTTCAAAAGTTAGCTTGTTACTCTTAATTAAATAACTAGGCGCACTAAAACAATTTTGTGCACTTTCGCAAGAGACTTTCTAACAGTGTACAGTTAGTTTCACTCCCGCAGAACGCTCCTTTTTTTTTTTTTAAGGTTTGGGCAAGTTATCTGGTACACTCCGCATATATGTACTGGTAGTGTACATTTAGTACACTAAAAGCATGCATGAAGTGTATTAGACGTGCACTTATAGTATGCTAAAAGTACACTCGAGGTGCACTTATGGTATACTACATATGTACTTGGGGTGTACTAAAACTATACTATTTTGTTTCATAAAGGTGTGAAACTAGTACTATTTCAGTTCATACCCTAAGTTCACTATTAGTATACTTTCAGTATACTGATTTTGAACGACTTTTCGCTAAGGGATCCCTTAGCGAAAAGTCGTTCAAAATCAGTACACTCGAAGTGTACTGAAGTATACTAAAAGTATACTTTCAGTGCGGTCTTTGTACTGATTGTATACTTTAAGTGTACTTAAAGTATACTCCCAGTAAAAATGGCGGTGGACTGAAAGTATACTGGTCCGTACAAAACTAGTACATGTAGTAGAATCGTACTGCCCGCGGTAAAAAGTAGTTCAAAATCAGTATACCGAAAGTGCACTTAAGTATACTAAAGGTCTACTTTCAGTGCTTGCAGTCGGCGTACTCAAATTATAATAACGGGTATATATATATCTATATATATATATATATATATATATATATATATATATATATATATATATATATATATATATAGTGCGATTTTTAACATCAACACACTAAAAACCCGATAGATAGGCCGATGTCGTTTTCACAGAATATTTGTGGGGCTCGGTGGACATTAGATGAGTAAATAAACGTCATATACGTTGTCTAATTAGCTTTTGTAATTGGCAGTGTAATTGACCATGTTGAATTTTCAATTTTAAAGGGGCTATGAATAAACTCTAGCCCAACTGAAACATTTGCGAAAAGGTGACGACTTTTGGGTTATTCATAGCTAAAACTCTGCCTTTCGTCGCCTGATTAAAAACAGCGCACTCGACAGAGCGCAGGATGCTATTCTTACGTATTCCCTTCAGTCGAACCGTTGGAAATATGATGCTGGAGCATCCACCAAAGGCACGCTTTCAAAAGAGTGCAACTTCGTTCATGCTGAATGTGACAGCACTTTATGAGGGTTGTAACTTCACTAGAAAATTAAATAATGCATAGAACTCCAGTATGAGAAGTTCTCGCTAACACAAACAAACATGCCATCACCGATATGCCATGTCAAAACCGCTAATTTCACTCTCCACTTTGCCCGCCCCTGCCGCGCGTGGTTCTTGAATCGAGAGAAAAAGTGCGAAATTTGATAAATAAATATCTTAAAGCCCCTTGCTGTTTCGGGAATAGTTTTGATTGTGTTAGGCTGCAATAACGACTGCCTCTAAAACAGCAATAATAAAAAAAAGTATATTTACGGATTTTAATTACTTAAAAAGATGTTGCTACGATTATTCACCCATGTAATGTCCGCCGAGTCGCACGACACACATGAAGAGTGCATCAACATGACATGAGCCCCCATTTTCCTAAAACCAGTTGATTAAAAATTATCACCGGGTATAGCTGACATAATGTGACAAAGGGATGCTTCATTTCTCATTTCACTGCAGACCACGTGGTCCAAAAGTTCCCCGGAGAAACGACCGGCACTGTCACAGCATACTTACGTTGCAAATGCAACATGGACTTACGCCTAAAAGAAAGCACAAATAGAAAATTAGCTACATTGTACGCCACGGAAAGTAGCGTTATCTAACTTGTCAATAATTATTTTAGCTAGTCATTTCTACTATAGTTATCAATTGAACAGTCTACTTTTATTGCAAAGATAGCTTTTATTTTCCCTGAGCTGTATTTGTTACCTTCATTGAAGAATAAAAGTTTACTGTAAAAAAACTCTTAGCCCTATTCGGCAGCTAGGCGATCGAGGGCAGTCGCACCAAGTGTTTAATGCTGCTGATGAAAAAGCATGCACATGACTTTGTTTTCAAAGTGCACCGCCACTTGCGTGCTGCCTCATAGGCTACTAGACAAATTACGTTTGTAGGATAATCCGGTGTTTTTGTAATGCAGGTCTCAGCGTACTATACGCTGTTTCAGATATCTGCATCCACATCCACAGCAATCGAAAGGACAGGAGGCAAAAGAAATCACGGCTAATAATAGGGGCATAAGATCCTCCACCTTGCATGGTCGCATGCAGCGCAAATCAACTTCCGAACCGCGTAAGCGAAGTGATGTTATGAATGGAAGCTCGCTCTGAAATTGGCTGGAGAAATCGGCGCCTTTATGTAACAACCTCAAGCTTTCACCGAAAGTGTTTCATGGTGTAGATTTATCTTGCAAAACTCTAAGACATCTCAATTCACGGGAAAAGAGATTGGCAATTGTAACAACGAACAACACCGTCGATCGAGATTTCCACACTGTAAAAAATCGACGTAAATTTAACGTGTCTTTCCCTCGTCAAAAAAGACGGGCACGCTCATTGTTTCAAAACACGAGGTTGCCCTCATTATTCATGTGCCGCGAGAGCCGATCCTTCCAGAAAAGCCGAAATACTAGCGGTGCAAGCATGCGCTGATGAATCAAAATAGCCTTGGCGACAAGAGAGAAATTGCTTGAGATAGTTTCGTTTTTACACTGAAAAAGGAAACCGAAAGTTAGATAAAACCTAAGATAGACTAAACGTTTTGTTAATATTTTACGAATATAATAAAGTGACATTATTATTATTAATATATTGATTTGCTTAGTTTTGTCTTAAAAAAAAAAAAAAGAACAAAAAGAAGAGACTTTTGAAAACTGCGCAAGACCATCGCTATTGCAATCAGCTTCCGTTCGGCCGCCGTTGGAATTCCGGGGAGTTCGAGCATCGCTTCCTTTTTACGTTTTAGCCGTTTTTGCGGATATTTTAGATAGCTTACTTACGAATACCGTGTTCAAGAATGGCAAGCGATTACTGAGAGCTGTGAGACACAGCGTCGCAAGTGGCGGACAGTCATGGCCGACTGGTGCAAGCGAAGGTGAGGAAGTTCCTTTTGTTTCTGCGAAGTGCGCCGCTGTTTCAAACTTTGTCTTGTACCGTGTGCTTGCTAAGCTATGCTTCACTATGCTATACCCGGTTGTATTTCGTTATTTGAAAACAGCGTATCTTCAAAATTTATGGCTCTCTCCGCAGAGTGAGAAAGATACGTGTGCGGCGGAACCGAGGGCCAGCCGAGGGCCTGTCCTGGGCGCCGTCCCTACGACGGTCGCCCGACGACGCTTTTGCGGAGCGTTCAAGTACAGTCTGAAGGCAGTTCAAGCAATCATAGGTCATGCTAGTTCTGAGGTGTGGTTCCAACAGTCTCTCGTCAGCGATTTGTTTCATAAAGCGGGAGCGTGAAAAATGTTACAAGAGCGAGCAGCATGATTTCTTGCCCGTGCTGATGCCTGTGCCGTAGAGACGGACGATCTCTTTGCGTATGCCGAAGCGGCACGCTTTCCAAGTTTGCGATTTTGTGTTGTGAATAAAGTGAGTTTGGATGTCACGTTTTTTAGTGGCGGCGAAAGCCGCTACAAAAGGCAGAGCAGTTAGAAAAAGCAAAAGCATGAAAAAAATGTTAAAAGGACCTGAATATTCGATGGAGTTGAAAGATTACCAACGTACCAACTCGCCCAGTTATTCTTCGTCAAAGAATAATAGCCAATACTAATAAATTAAATAAATGCCAACTTTTAATTGGTTAGAAATTTATAATTGATGCAGTACAGCCCTACCCTGCTCTAGTGCTTTTATGATATCAGATAATGTGTAAATATATAGGATAGTTCATAGCAACCATTTATGTCCGACCCATTATATTGAATCTTTTCTCTAAAAGCTCGAAGTTATATAAAAAAAGTACTTATCATAAATTAAGCCGCACCACTGAATGTGTAATAGCGTATGACTTGTATGTGTGTTCACAGCAAAAGAAAAGGAGACATTAAGAAAATGCCAATCATTTTCTTTACTCTGTGTTAGAGCTTCTTTCAAATATCAGGTTTTCAGAAACGATATTGTCCGATTTTCCTCGCTTTTTTGTCAGGATGAAGTTGTTACTATCTTGCCTTCCTCACATAGTGGTCCTTTGAGCGAATTTTGTGATGTTATATCACAAGGTGTTTGAGCGGCATAGGGTAATTTTCTCTTCTCTTTTTACGCAGGATGTAATGGCATACCATCATCACAAACGAGAGTGTACAGTGAGGCATGCTCGGAAACTTGAATAAAGTGATAAGTAGGATTTCAATTTCTGTCTTATCAATTACGCGAAGAACACTGATCATAATGTTTGTATGCTACACATACATACTTTCAGTTGAAGAAAGCAGTGCACCTCTTCTTTATGGCTTTTCTCACACAGTTTCGGAAGACGCCGGTACGTCATTCTCACGAGGAATAGAGCTGCCAAAGATTTCCTCGTTAATTTCCGGACTCATTTTTAAGAGTGCTTCTCCCGATGGTGGCGCCTCTGCATTATCATCATCAATTGAGTTGTCAACGGCGTTTCTTAATATTTCACGAGAATGGAGCTGTATGAGATGAAATTTCACAGGTTGGAATACAGCCGTTCAAAGAAACACCTTTGAAAAGTCAGCTTTTCAAATGCAGGCGCCGATTTTTCTGGTCAATTTGAGACCGTTTTTTTCCATTAAGAACGTTCGACATACACGGCGTCCCAGATAACTTGCACCATACTTAAATAAACACCGGATGGCTCTGCAGGAGTGAAATCAACTGTCGTTAGCAAGTGTTTTGAGAAAGTGCACAGATTTTTCTTAATGCGCCTGGTTATGCAAATAACTAAGATTAATGGGCTAACCTTTCAAATATTCTTTTAAGGGCCAAGATATCAATTGTAAAGTTGCAGGGCGCATTGAGAAACACCCAATTATAGTGTTTGAAACATAATACGTTTTCGTGCTTTTTTCCGGCCTTCAAAGAACGCATATTCGCGGCGCGATCGCACGCCGTGATTGGTGAAGCGAGTTGTCACGGGGTATTTTTTTGTATTACGCGGGCGTTTTTTTGAAGGCTAGGGAAAAGGAGCGTGCAAAGTGCACCTTGTTGAAAATGGTTTAATTTGGTGTTTCTTAATGCGCTCTGCAACTTTCCATTTCACACCTCGGCTTTTAAACAAAGATTTCAAAAGTTAGCTTCTTACTGTTAATTAAATAAATAGGCGCACTAAAACAATTTCGTGCACTTTCGCAAGAGACTTTCTAACAGTGTACAGATGGTTTCACTCCCGCAGAACGCTCCGTTTTTGTTTTTTTAAAGTTTGGTGCAAGTTATCTGGGACACTCCGCATATATGTACTGGTAGTGTACATTTAGTACACTACAAGCATACATGTAGTGTACTAAGCGTGCACTTATAGTATGCTAAAAGCACTCTCGAGGTGCATTTATGGTATACTACATATGTGCTTGGGGTGTACTAAAGGTGTACTATTTTGTTTCATAAAAGTGTGAAACTAGTACGATTTCAGTACATACCCTAAGTTCACTATTAGTATACTTTCAGTGTACTGATTTTGAACGACTTTTCGCTAAGGGATTACTTGGCGGCGACGGGCCGAACCACTTGGATAGATGATGTCCTCGTCGTCTGGATCACGAAGTCCAATTCCGGCGAGCTCAGTGACGAACCGTTGACGTGGATCGCTATATTCTTCGCAGTTGAAGAGGATGTGGCAAATGCTTTCTTCATCGTTGCAGTTCGGACACTGGGAGCTCTTTATTGCAGATACCTTAAAAAGAAACGTATTTGTAAATGCACTTCTGCTGCGTATTCTTATGAGGAGAGTGCACTTCTCTCTTTTAAGACCCTTTGTGATGCATGGCTGATGTTTGGAGTATGTGGTTGGGGAAAGTTCAGTTATGTAACTTTTTATGGACTTTCGTGTCGCATTGAAGTCTGTTGGACTGGGAATAGTGCGCGGCAGTCCATGTGCCGCTCCTGCTAGTTTATCGGCTTCGGAATCACCAAACAGTCCCACATGTGAAGGTACCCATTGAAACGCAATGTTGAATCCAGAATTGTATAAGTGCTTTAACGTAAGTTGAATGGTGGCCGTCGTTTCGTCCATGGAGTCAGGATTACCTAGGCGTTGAAGTCCCGTTCTTGAATCAGTGACCAGCACTACAGTTTGTGGGGTATGTGAGGTGATGTAGTTAAGTGCCTTCTCAATGGCCTTAAGCTCTGCCGTGGTGGAGCTGACCACCGCTTGAAAAAGGCCGCTCCATGCCGTGTTCTCCTGCGTAGGCGGTTTGATGACTTTGCGCTTGTCGAGTTACTTCGTTTGGAGCTGAGGGAGACAGTACTGAACGCGCCCATTGGCGGACGGAACTAGCTACCCACAGACAGTGCAAAGCGACAAGCGCGAGAAAGTGGCGCCGGCGCCGCGGCGTCTCGACCAACCAGGTTTATACAACGGGCCATTACGGTACGTAGATATGTAAGGTGCATGGTCCTGTGGACAAGAAATCTTGTATACCAAAGCAAGCAAATCAAAACATTGGAAAATCATGCTTTCCAGTGACTCGCGTCGCGCTGAAGGAAGCGTAATATTGACTTCAGTATGATTGTCTTCTAAAAGCAAGACCCGTCTCGGTGACCCCAGCTGGAAAGCTCGTACAATACATTTGAGTTGTGAGTTAGCGCTTGTCCGTCTTCTGTGTTCCGTTCCTCTCCCCGTCCTCTACTTTCTGTGCGCTATTTCTTGATCATGTTCAACCAGTACCAACTCGCCCAGCTTTTCACGTAGTACATCTGGACCTCGTCTTGGGAGCCCATGAGGCACGCCAATATCTTTCATCGTGTCAGTGATGGCGGATTGGGGTTATCGTACTTGTTAGTACAACAGTTGGTGTCACGTTTCTTTTTTTTTTCGCGATCAACTGTCACCTCATTTGCTGACCTTTGTTGAATCGTCTTGCGCTGGTGAGCCATCAAGACTACATGGTTTTTGCAATGAGCTAGGTTGTCCACGCATTTCACTTTTTGTATTTTCATTTTTTCTTTGGAATATTTTTCTGGGGTAAACAAGAAGACGCTTAAACGTGACTTCATGACGCTTGCAGCGGTGGTCGGTATGCACTCGAACGTGTTAAACGGATGTGCGTACCACCTTCTGTCAAAACTTCCTGATTTAAACTGCACAGTAATACGCTGCCAGCTAAAGTTTGGCTTAGAGAAAAGGGCGTGGGTGTAATATGATGGGTGGAGTGTCTGCTGCGCAAACAAACCCAAAAGCACGTCTTTATATTCTGTTAAAAAGCAAATGCTCTTTTTTTTTTTTTTTTTTTGGGGGGGGGGGGGGGGTGGACGTTTTTTAGCGTACGTTGAAAAAAGAGTTCTGTATCAGCCCATCGAGCACACGTTTTTGAATACCATTTTATTTATTTTTTTCTGTTAGGGCTAGGCAGCATATGGGGATTACACTATGCAGTGCTTCATGTTGACGCCAATGCCAAATATGTTGTTTTATTTCTTTGACCTTGTAAATTAAATCGAAAGTGTATTTTCCACCTGTGAGCCTAAGCCCGAGTGGCTAGGCCTTTGCGAAGAGCTATTGGAACTAAAATCTTTTGAGCATACCTTGCAAAAGCTTTGTACAGCATTTTTATTATTATTTGACATATTATGTTAGCTTCATGCAATAAAGTAAAAAAAAAAAAAAAGATGGGTCCTTAATTTAGTGAGCAGCGCCCTCCTCTTCCACGCCGGTGACCGGAGCTCAATTTCTGGTACCGGTTTCCGTTTCTTTTTTTTCTTTTTTCTTTTTTTTTATGACTGTTAAGCGGTTACGGACCGACGGACCTACAGATTTCGTGCTTACGCGACTCCAGAGGTTCTGCCCTGATAAACCACTTTCGTGTGACGATTGCCATGTTGCAATATGACGCAGTTGGGTAGGGTGACGAAAACCTAAAATGGTTTAAGCATAAACAGAATACCAAGTATAGTCAAGAAAAAAGTTGAATTATTGCCGTGAACCTTTTGAATTCAAGCTCCTTCCGATCGGAAAATAAAGTGATTTTCCATTTTGCTCCAAGTCAGCTACATTCAAATTCAACATGATGGCCGCCACGAAAAGATGATCTATAAAGTAATTGCTTTAATAACTTGACTCTAGCCACGTACCAAACACGGCCCGTGCGACCATTCGTGCCTTGTAAACCGGGTGTGAAGTACTGGATCCTACTGGCGTGCATGCGACTAAAGCTATGTCGAACAGACTGAACGGCGGCGTGTTAACGATCAAATTAAAAAAAGACATCACCACTCTTTACAGACAGTAGGGTGTAATCACTCTCTGCATTGCACACGCCATAATTAATGCAAATTTGAACGAAATCGCGAAACGTCGAACAGGAAGAGAGAGAGAGAATTTTATTGACTGGCGACGTCTTCCGCCCTTTCGACCAGGCGGGCCTGTAAGTCCCGGTCGGTGCGGCGAAGCGAGTCGTCCCACCTCTCCTCAGAAGGGATTTCGGGGAAGGGATCCTTTCGCCATGCCCAGCTGATGTGGGTCACGTTGGAATGAACGCCACATAAGTGGCGCGCCGAGGTTGGATAAAGGCTGGGGTAAATAGGGGTCGTGGTGGTATGATTGGGGAAAACTTCCGTCTGGAGTTGGCGCCAGCAGTGGGATTGCTCTAAGCTAAGGGATTTTTCTTAAACGTAAGGGCGCAAGTAAGCTGGTATATACTAAACATTTTAGTGAGAAACCCGGGACTGAGGTAATGACAGACGACGACAAGGAAGAGAAGGAGAACGTCTCAAACACAGCTAAACCTTTATTGAGGAAAGAACCCTTTATATAGGGTTGAAATAAGAAGGAAGGGAAGGGAACCCTTCTTCACATCACCTCCCTCCATAAAAGACACGACACCGGACCTCTAACAATGGGGTCAAACCAACAAAAACAAAACGACAGCACAAAAATGACACATCTTTAAAAAACAAAAACACGCTGGGAAAACTACAGATAGTACTGGACCTTTTACTGAGAAAGTCAGCTATAAGACTACACACACAAAAAAAAAAAGGAAATAATACTAACAATACCATTAGAGATTTAGAAATCGCTTCCATTCCGCATCTAAAGACAAAGAAGGCTTGTTCACTGCATTCCCAGGCTTCGTTATTGCGATTGACTCTTTCAGCAGACGCTTGTGGTCGTTTTTTTCTTGTTAGTTTTTTTGTTACAGTTGTGGTTGTCGAGTTCCATAAAGGCACGCAATTCCTACACTCCTGAATATGCTTGGATACCTCGGAATATGGATCCTTGTTTTTGACACATCGTTTATGTTCGCCTAGTCTATCATTAAGACAACGCTTCGTTTGACCTATATAGCACAAACCACAATCAAAAGGGATCTTGTGGACTATACCTGAAATACATGTAACACAATTTTCCATATGTTTTTTTTTAAAACAACCTTCCTTGGCGGAAGCCAACGGAGTTAACCGTTTCAAACTGCTATCTGTGCTAAACGCCATTCGTAAACCAAACTTATCACCGACTGATTTTAAATTGTGTGAAATCTTATGGAAAATCGGTACGACTACAAACTTTTTGTGCTCGGGCATTTTCTTAATTTGTTTGTCTTTTGCAACAATGTACGAAAGCTGCTTGGAAACAAATTCTTGAGGATACTTTGCAAAATTTAGACGGGAAAACACAACCTGAATCGACGTCATAATGGAGTGCCAACAATATTTTGAACCACGTTGTTAATCATGTTTCGAACCAATCCTGCCTTGACATGCTTTCAATTGCAACTATCAAAGGGTAGTACTGGTTTAGCCTTTTTTTTTTTTTGCCACACGACCAACATAAGCCGGGAACCAATCTGAGCTGGAGGTCTATAAATACTTAAGTACGTTGTTGGCTGGCTCTTATATAAAAAACTGCAACTCCGGTGCCTCCATGTACACGGTATTCTCGATGGAACCAGCAAGGGCTGAGTCACGGACACATACCGATATGTCATCCGCCTGCGGATAGATCCGGCGGGAGAGGAGGTAATAGGTGGTGATATGATATCCGATCAGACGGTTCCGCGCGGACCGGGTTCCGTGGTAGGGATACGGGCTCGGCCCAGCCTGGATAGTAAGCCCTAGGGGGTCAGATGAGTTAGACTTGGGATCGCGGGCGGGTTTCTGCGCAAAATGTTATGGGCCGCTGCGGATATGAGTCCGGCGGCGAAATTTTGGAGAGTGGTTTTAAAATCGGTAATGATTGTTGCGGGAGTAGGGTTGCGCGTTAGGGCCAGCGCTATTGCTGCCTTTTCCGCCGGATCCGAGTGTGGCGTCCGGACTGTGATTGAATCTAGCGGATTGTTGTTGGAGTTATTGCAAACTGCGATTGCGGTGAAGGCTTCGGGGTGTTTATATTCCGCTGCCTCTTTATACACGACTCGTGGGTCGTTTTAATGCGAAAGCATTAACTATCCCATGGAGCGAAGCGACGTCATCAGCTTTGAAGCCGCGCCAAACAGCCCCTTCCCCTGTCCCAATGCCGTCTGTAGCAGAACTCTAATGAATAGGCTCTCAACGGCTGGCGCGCGTGATCAAGCAACGAGGCTTTCATTGGCTCTCGTGCGGTGTAGTTCCAAAAACACCACCAGAGAAGCCCTCTCCATGGCTTCGCAGCGCACGCAGTGGCCCGGTCGCTGGTAAGAGCTGCGGCGGTGCGGGCCTGGCTAGCCTCCACCGTGGTAAGGATTTTGTCGGTTTGTCCCACGGTTAATTTAAGGTAGGGTGTGGAGTAGACTATTCTGCTCACGACGAAGACTTTGGCTTGCAGCAGGCGCACCCTGTCCTGCTCGGTCAGGTCTGCGTGTTTATTGGTGACTCCCTTGAGCAGACCCATAGTTTAGTTTACATTCCTTTCTGTGATCTGGAGAAAGTTATGATTGAGTCTAGTGGATTGTATCTGCAGGAACCTCCGGGATCTCTCTCCCGTCAATGCGAAGTCTGGTGTTGGATGGGCGTTGTTTTTTTCTGGTTCAGGGGAATGACGAGTAGCTCAGACTTGGCCAGAGAGCAGGCCAAGCCCGCTCTTCTCGCCCCCTCCACCACCACCTCTACGCCTCTTTGCGGCGTTTCTTCGATGTGGCCGTCAATCCCTCGGTTAATCAACGGGTGATGTCGTCTGCATAGAGGCTATGGTGGAGGTGTGGGATCTGTGCTAGATTTTTGGGAATGTCTATTTGGCGAGAGGACGGCTCCTTGCGGAGTGCCTCGACTGCTTAGTGGGAACGTGTCTGACACGAGGCTGTCTAGATGTATGGCGGCTGTCCTGTTTGATAAGAAGTTCCTAATGTAATTTTAGGTTTCCTCGCCCGGATTGACCGACCCTAGACCCGACAGTATGGACTCGTGCTCTACGTTGTCAAAGGCTTTTTGTCAGGTCAAGGGCCATGATCGCCGCCATGTCTAGGCCACCGCGGGGTTTGATAATTTGTTCTGAAAGTTGTAGGAGTCTGTCACGTGTTGGAGAGACCGTTTCTGAATCCGATCAATATATGGGGGAATTGTTCCGTGTCGTTCATGTGCGTGGCGAGTCGTACTGGGATGATGTGTTCCATGAGTTTCACTAAGCACGGCGTGAGGGAGTTGGGGTGGAGATGCTCGATCGCGAGCGATTTGTTTGTCTCGGGGATGAGGATTACCTTAGCATGTTTCCAGGATTCCGGAATTTTTCCCCTTCTCCAGCATGTGTTGAGGAAATCTGTGATTGCGGTGATGGAGAGGTCGTCAAGGTTTTGTAGCTCTCTGGTTCGAGAATTGATCGGGAGCCGCGGCCGGGTTGGACCTGATTTTTCGAATGGTCTTGATCCTCGGCCTCGGTTATGCCTCTCTCCACTTCGCTGTTGGTCTGTCCCGTGTATCGGGATAGCGGCATCTTGGTTCCTATAGGTAGGTGCGTGTCTCGGGTTTGTGCTATGAGTTTGTCGTTCGAGCCTGAGTATGTTTAGAGGAGTTTGGTCCTGCGGTGTTTCTGTTCTGTCTTTTTCTGATCTGGGTCGAGGAGGTGTCTTAGGAGCTGTCACGTCTTCTTCGTACCGAGGTTTTCTTGCATCTGGTCGCAGAACTGGCCCCACTGGTTGCGCGCTAGCGTGGTTGCGTGCGCGCCAATCTCCGCCTCCAGTCTTGAGAGATACGGCTCGTTACTTAATTGCGCAGGATTTCAGTCCATTCCTCGCTCTTAAAGTCCTAAGGGGGGGGGGGGGGAGGGGGGGGGGGGGGGGGAATCTTTTCATCTTTCGACAATGACTGCGGAGTCGTCGTCGAAGTCCATCACTGCAGAGTCGAGGCTAGGCCTAGCGGCTAAGCCTAGCTTTAGCGTGGTTGGTGGGACATTGGCGATAAAGTCCGAAAATCGGGTCGGACCCCCGAAATGATGGTATCGGTCGGTTACTTACAACCAGAGAAACTTTATTTTGCGCCGTACAACGCCTCTTTTTTCTCGAACAGGGAGTGAGCTTCAAAAAAGGGAGAGGTAGAATAGGCTTTCGTGAAAAGGAAACCAATGAAAGCGGACATGTGTATATATTAGGTTCGTATTGATTTGGTCTCGACCTCAAACATGCAAGCGTTTAATGATTTTAAATACGGGTAGATTTATTTTAGAGTGCAGCACTTAGGCGCCCGTTTCCGGGTTAAGCGGCATCGCCGTCGGCGTCGGCGTAACCGCGCGCGTTGCATTAGGGGAAATTTTCCCGCTAAAGTTAGCGGGGAAATTTTTGTGGTAAATTTAGCGGAAAATTTTTCCGGCTAAATTAAGCAGGGAAACATAAGCCGCTAAACCTAGCGTGAAAATTTTCCCGCTAAATGTAGCGGAAAAATTTCTCCGCGAAATTTAGCGGGTGAAGTTCCCCGCTAAATTGCTCAATTTAGCGGGGGAATGACGTCACGTGATCTCAACACCAATTCAGTTTCCCCGCTAAATTTAGCGTAGAAATTTCCAGCTAAATGGGAATGCAGCAGGCGAGGAGAAAGAGGGGGAGGAGGGGCATACCCTCCCCTCCGTACCCTCCCCTCCTCCTCCTTAAGAGCTGCGCTCTAAATCGCCAATACAGAGAATTGTAACCGTATTTAATTTTTACCTTACCCAATATTTGTGACACAAGCAACACAAAGTGTTTGGTGAGCGCAAATATACTACGCTTTACAGCTGTGGCTGTTAGTGCCCCTTCCCGGCAAAATGAATGCTCATGTACGACCGCGACACCCCACTTTACAGCAGATGCACTGCTCTCCTTCTCCCCATCGTTCCTCACACAAACACGCCAACTGTGGCTAATCTATCTCTCCCTCCCCTCCCTCCCCCCCCCCCCCTTTCTTTTTTTTTTTTTTTTTCACCTTGTAGCCACCGTTGTTCGGAGAAAACAAAATGATCACAGGGAAAGCGCTCTCCGCTTCTCACCGTTCCTGCCTCATCCACGTACCCTCCGGCGTCGCTCTCCTTTCTCTCCCGCCCCCCTTCCCCTGTCGCTTCTGGCAGCCGCCGTTGCGAAATACCGACGTTGTCACGCTGTGCTGACACGCTCCCTCGCCTTACCGCTGCCACAACCCAGGTTCCGTTTTCGTGTGCTCTTTGCGTCCCTACAGAACAGCTCGCGTACGCACTTTCAGTTCCTCCACCGCAGGCGCGGTCAAGGGTGTCCCTTTCTAAAAAAGCATTTCAGAAAAATAAATCAACACGCCTTTGCCTTTTCCTATTACATGGAACCATCTCGCGCAATCGTTCCACCAAAGCACACACCTCACACACGTCTCCTACATAATTTCCACTGAAAGCAAAGGACCCATTGCAAACATTTCACAGCACACTGGCTGAAGGAAAACCTTCTTCAACATGCCTCTCCACAACGCAGCAGCTGCCGCTGTCAATCGCAGCCCACTTTGTGTGGTCGCTTGTACGTTTCTATATCTGTTACTTACTTAATTTGCCTGTTAACCGTACTGGCATTGCAAGCAAGAAACGCAAGCTTGTCAAGCCTAGTACTGAAAACTCTATACTGGTGATGGCTTCTTTCTTTCTTTTAACAGCGGCGTCGATTAAAGCCCGTGTGTGTGTTGTTGTTTCTGTATGTGAATGTGTTTTTACACGAATACTGTTTTTAGCTTGCAATTAGGACGAAGTTTCTTCTACTGCAACATCTACCGATGTGCCTACTTTTTATTTTTACAAATACAGGCATGCTCAAGTGCAGAGCATGATATATAAACCCCAATAATATACAAAATATGTCCACAGAAAAATTATCACACCGGCATTTCTGTTTTATCTGTAAAGGCATTGTGTAAGAATGTCACGGCTGTTCAGTTTCCTTCCCATTTTATATTTTGTCCAGGGCCCCGCGTTGTCTGCCGGTACATATCCGTCGTCATCTTTTCGAGTTCTGGTTTCATTTTCGTGACACTCGATAGTTTCCTGAAAGTTGAGTTTCTATAGTATTGATCGTCAATCTAGAGCCAACCATCGATAGTCGACTTTCGATAGCACTATACATACCCAACCAAGAGCCATCCATCGATAGTCAACTATCAATCTTTGACTGACGATGGTCGACTATCAATAGTCAACTACCAATAGTCAACTCTCGATAGTCAGCTATCTACAATCAGCTCTCAATTATACTATGGAGTGTACTATCGATAGAACTATTGATAGAAACACTGCTAGTACTATCGGTAGTTTTCGAAACTATTAATAATTTTAGACACTACTCATGATTTTTGGAACCATCGATAGCTTTCTACACTATCGACAGTTTTGCAAAAACTACAGAAACTATCTATAGTAACAATAGCCCATTTTTCGATAGTTTCACTTTAATAAAGCTTGGTGCTTCGACAGTGACATTTGCGCCCACCTCCAAACACATTCATCTCACACGGGACTACGTCACCAGAATCATAAGCATTGTATCAAATCGTTGAAGCATGGTGATCTCGCATGGCTGTACAAGCCACGCACGACCATAGGTCACTGTTCCAATATGCAGAAAAATTGGGATGAACTCTGCGATATTACCAAAAAGCTGTCATGTTCACAGCCTAACCTGTCGTGTTCACAGCCGTAAATTTCAGACTGTTCATTTCGTCTGTCTGGGGCCTTACCACCCTGAGCGAACATTAGCGCAGTCGTTTGAGCGAGATACTTTCGACAGGGAGAAAAGCAGAGTAGAAAACGTCAAAGAGGGCAGTCTTTTGAAGGACGAAGTCGAACACCAAAGAAAACAAAATAAAAAAGTGAATGTTGTGAAACTTGAGAGCGAAACCTTAACAAAGTGGGCCACCATTAAAAATCTCGACACACAGTACACCAACTACGAAATGCGTAGATTGGGGGAGTTTTGACTGATATTTCATATATCATTCAGGATTCAAAAGAAGGCGATTGCCTCATTGAAAAAATTAAGCATAAATAAAAACGTGCTTCGAGTAAATTGACAAGTTCCAGAACAACATGAAATAGCTGTGTAACTCCATGATGATTTTTTTTTGCGTTTCCTTTTGTTTTAGAGGGTCACATGAGACTCGAAATAAACACACTTTTTCTATAGTTGTCTATAAGCAGCTTATAACTGTCGTAACGCAGTACGCTGTTAAATATTGATGATATTGGACTCGAGGCAGCTGGTCGACGATTTGTTAGAGCAGTCATATCTCTTAATTTTCAATCAGAAACAAAATTAAAAGGATTGATGTGAGAAATCTTCAGAGCAAAAAAAAAAAAAATATCTAAAACGCCCTTATCTCATAAGCTGGAGCTTTCTGAATTGACTAAACCTGAGAAACAATATTTCATAGAAGAGTGCTTTTCTGCATTATTCAAAAACCATAATTTACAGCCTGCCCAAAGATAAGAATTTCGTTCAATAATTCACTTTTTTTCCTGCACCTTTATTGGGTTTTCTTTTCTATTTTCCTGGCTTTGCGTCATTCAGTCGGGCTCGCCAACACCTTTTAATTTCATTTAAAATATATAAATGTGTATTACATAGGCAGGTCTTTCGTTAAACTTACGTACTCCTTGAATTACATTGGTGTATGAGATTTCTTTTTCACTTCCCGGGGTTGTTTAGCTCTTTATGTTTGATGAAGGCTCCAGTATTTATTGGCAAACCTCGATAATGGCCCTAGCATTTATTTTATTGGTGCTTCACCCTGTTCATCTTGTTCAGGGGGAACATGTTGACCAGGTAGAATTTAGGTGCCTCACAATCACCACTGTAACAAACGTGTGTGCCATAGGCATTGAAAGATTGTTTTTCGCGTGCATAGCCCCAACGGAACATCAATATATTTTTGTTATTACAAAAAATATGGCACCATATTCCGAGCGTTTCATAGAGTTTGAGATAAAACAAAAAGGAAAGAACAACTTACGGCGCAAAGTCTTTCGTCAGGAAAACGTACCGCAGGGGAATTTTCACTGGACGAGCAATACATGTGACAACCTTTTGCCACTGCCAGCTTCAACCACAAGGGAAAAAAAAAAAAAAAGAACCATCAGACGACGTAATCTGAAGTTCGCGAACTGCATAATAGTTTCTCTCTCTCTCTCTCTCTCTCTCTCTCTCTCTCGATGCGACACTCGTCAACCGATGCGCCCCTTAATAGCGACGCAGCTTTACAATAGCACAATCCTGGGACTCAGTAGTGAAAAAACATGTGACATAAAAAGCAGCATTATTAACAGTATATGGAAAGTTGCTTGCATCACACGTTGTTGTCTTGCCTTGTTTGTCTGCCAAAATGGCGGTTGGGATGCATCGTGATAGCGATCAACGCTAAATCATGACTCCAGAGCATTTAGCTCCTAAATGCACACGCAGATACTACGGAATCAGTAATAATGAATAAACCTAAACCCACAAACATATAAAAACAAAAATTCGTATGATTTTTTTTTGCATGTTTGAATTACCAGTTTTAATTTTGTTTGGTCTACTGGTAACTAGAGCCACTAAATGAACTGCACTTAGATTATTGGCTCTCCGTTCCCCGACATTGTTGTGGGCGCCGCCATTTTGGTTCGTATGCAATGCAGACGCAACTGCCGATCGTCATTATTCAAAAGTGCGACTTCCTCAGTATTAGATTCGGTGTTAGGAAGGTCATGCTATATTGCTTTGCTCTGTCGCGAACTGTTTAAGCATTTGTGGCGGACGGAAAAGCGTTTCTAGCGATTTAAGATAAAGTTTCAGATAACTGGTAACCATAACTTTAAGACACAATATGGCCAAGTGTCGTTACTCTGAAGCGTAACTCATGTAGTGGCATTAGTGGTAACTACTAAGACAAATTTCGACCGGTGCAGTTTGTTCTGTGCGTGGAGTCAGAAAAGTGGCTATCGTGCCATTGCAAAGCGAACGTAGCGCTGGGAGAAATACGTCAATTTTTCGACGCATATTGGCCCCATAAAGTCTAGCCTAAGAACTGGTAAAAATGTGACGCCCGAGACACAAGCTTAGAGGCTAGGCACCCCTGTGGAATTTCCTGTCCATTACCTTTCCTCTGCTTCCTCGCTCAGCGCGGTTAAGGAGATTATGGTCATTGCAGCCTCGAGCATCAATGAGCTTAATTTCTTTGATCTTAACAATTGTAGATTAATTGCGCAATAAATGTTACTAGGACCCAAATCTTACCCTCAGGACGGTTTATGAACAACCAAAACGCATCCTGTATACCCTATGTTAGAGCCGTTTATTGGGAGAGTTTGGCCATACATTGGTTTCAATAGGCGAACATCTCAGGGCCAACCACAGGCCTCGAAACAGCCCCTAGCGGTAGTCGTGAGATCTAAATATGTGACACGACTAATTTAAGCCGTTTTAGCTTCGCTAGAGTGAAAAGGTATAACTCACGGTGACTGAAAACTTGGCGCATGTGAGGTTTTCGTCACGTCCATATTCAACGGCAGAATGAACGAACGTGCGCTCCAAATCAAAGTCAACTTGCTAGGAACTGCGTGTCAGCCGAGACTGGGGGCAAGAGAGCACTGCCAAAGTTTGCTGCCAAGCTCAGCGGGACTCAATCCGCGTTTCGAGAGGCTCGCGCGCTCCAGCCTTTACACTATTTTCTTTCATCCAGTTTCAGCTAAGACGCTGTTCTTGGAAACTGTAAAAAAATACAGGAGACAGGATAGACGCTGATCTATCCTGTCTCCTGTATTTTTCTACAGTTTCCTCACGTTGCTCGCTGACTTTAACCGAGTATAAAGCCTCCTAAGTGCCTGTATTGCAGAGAGTTTCCAACTGCTCGATCGCGGTCGCGTGGTTATGGGCCGCGTTTGCAATACGAGCTGCGGGGAGCTGACGAAAGCGTTGATCGTGTGCAAACGTCTCCGATTTTCCTCCTGCTTTCCTCCTCGCCACGCGAAAACGCCGCGCGTGCTCACTTGCAAGCGACTGCCGCATGATGTGTGCGCCATTAAATTGAGAACGGTCCACATGGTTTGAAGTGGACTCTCTCTTCAATCTGGGCTCTCTATTCTGCCCCAACGAAGGTGGCACCCCCCCCCCCCCCCCCCCCCTTGAAGCAACGCCGGCGGCGCGCCACTTCTCGGACGGCGGCCTCCATTGCATTTTCGTTTGTCGGACAGACATGGAGCATAAAGGAGATGTTGGAACAACTGAATACCCTAGAAACAACCCAACCCCGAGACTGCAGGAAGCAAAAGGGTGAAGTTATGTCTAATCTTCACCAGCTCACTTGCAGTTTGACTTTTGGTTCGTAAATACCCAGACGCAAGGCGAACTTTCTGAGGGTTGTTATAAATTAATTCATACGCCAGAATAAAAAACAAATCAACATAGGAGGCGATTCTGCGATTTCGTTTGTTTAAAACAATCAACAAAAATTAAAGCTTTTTTTTTTACATGTGCTTTATAAAATTTTATGCAAACGAATATGTCAGGTCTATAAATAAAAAGTTGATGCTTCTGAGTTTTTTATCAGTATATATAAATATCGTATTATTGACGTCTATAACTCTTCTGAAAATATTACAATTATTGCAGTTGTTCGGAGATATAATTTTTTTAGAGTTCTTCCGATAACTTCCGAGAAAAGGCGAAAGGGGTAAATATTCCAAAATGTTGGGCATGACCTTATCGATTTAAGTTCGTTTCATCATATTATATTGGTGGTTAATTTATCAACTAAATAAATCCAGGCTTAGCCCTCGTTGCTGGCTTTGTAATATTGCCACGCGCGCAGCTAGCCTAAAGCGCTGGATATGCTGACTGATACAAGTACCGCCATCATTTGATCTTGCCGCACGTGCTCCTATTGGTTGCCGGCGACGCGTCGCCATTTTTGGCTCATGGGACATTCCACATCTAGACGCGCACGCTTCTATTTTTTCTGGTGTGACTGCCGGTGATGCGCAGCCGTTTGCGGGCACGTTCCTATGGTCTACTGTGGATGCCGGCACCGCGCCGCCACGACAAATTAGATTGGCGGCGACCCTCCGCCATTTTTGGCTCAAGTTCGTCTGAGCATGCGCCAGCTAGGCCCAGTACTTGTTCATAAAATTCAAAATCTATCCTATACTTTAAGCTAGCCAAGTAGGCAGGTCGCCCGTGGCCGAATGGTTATCGTGCTTTGCTCCGTAAAGGGTCGAGATTCGATTCCTGAAAGCGGACGCGCCTTTTTGCTATTTCTGTAAATGTCGCGTTCTGGTTTATTCTAGAAGTCTGTTCCTTATTCGAGACCCGACTGTTCTAAGCGCAGAACCTTCGACGCCGATGGTTCCAGAAGCCCACGCGTATACATAAGGAGCTCCACGTAGCGAACCGTTGTCAGTATCGCCTCAGCGCTCCATCCTGCTGTCTGGCCGACAACGACGCCTGCAACGCTAACCTTCTTCTATCTTGTTTTGAGCACAAGTTCGCCCCATTAAACATTTAGTTTCCAGTTATTCGCCGCCTGATCATTTGTCCTTGACCGGGCGACAAAAACAACATATTGTTAAATGCTGGTGTAGCGTGCATAAGAGTACAGAGCGTGACACTGTTAGCGAGAACATGCGATCGCCGTTTTTTTCAGTTTTTCTTTTTGAAACCTAAGTATGTCATCCAAGTTATTATTGCACCGGAAAGAGCTCATTTAGTTCTATAATGTATGCGATAAAATTTCGTGCTCGCTAATACTATTGAGAAGTAAAATTCGAAAATGTGCCGATGTCATGTTCGCGCTAACAGTGTCGCGCTGTGTACATCGTCGCTGCCTCCATGATTACTGGGGAATACAGACAAGATATTGTATTATATATTTTGTCGCGGTAAGCCGTTAAATGGTTTTAAATTTTGCAAAGATAACACAAAACACTACTCACATTCTTCGATACTTTTTCCTTGTAGGCAAGACATGTCCCATTTAAAGTTACTTTTATTATGTTGTTGCCAACTGTAAAAAGAAATGCAAAATAATTCAGCAAGTTTTACCCATAATGACATATTAAATTCAGTGGCATTACTATAAATTGTCAACCTATGTCATACGTATGATCTGTTCTTCCAGACATTAATATACATCGCTCGCATTGACGTCGAATCAGCCGTCAATGCACCGTACCATGCTCCTGTGCAGCATACGTCTGACACCATTGATTTCTTTTCTTCTCAGCAAGGATTAGGGAGGAGAACAAATTCGATGGTACGAAATGTAGGCTGCAGAAGGTACGGGTAAATAAGCAAGGTACGGAGCAATAGCGGCTGGTACGGTGCAGTATGACGTCATGTGCAAGGCACGTAAAGGGGAAATTCGGTATGGACCTACAAGCTTCACACCTGCACATTTTTTTTTAACTTTAACTCAAAAGACTAACTGAAGCTGACGCTCTGAATCAATGGAGCCATCGAAGCTGCGCCAAAAATGCATCGTCACGGCGCTCTTTTATCTTTGTGATTTTGTCATCGCCGACAAAACCAATGAAGCAGAGTGTGAGTGTGCCGCGATCACTGCGCTTCTTTTTTGTGCGTGATTGGTTTAGCCGGTAATTGCGATCCCAGAAGACAAAATAGCCGTGACGCTGCACGTTTCGCGTTTCTTGATCGGCTCTGTCGAATCGTAGCGTCAGCTGCGGTAGGACTTAAGGAGGGACACTACCCAAAAAAGTGAATGTTAAAATTATTTGACTGATTTAAATTCCATTTACAGGGCTTGTTTCTGTTGATGTTGAGAACATTTCTGCCCAGCTTAGTTAACCTAAGTGAAGTACAAAAAAAAATTGCAAATGTTCAAAGATCAAAGTGGGCATGTCTGCATAGGAAAACTATCGTTTTGAAATTACTTATATATTTGTCGTTTTCATGTGTTATCTTGCTTTAGGACAGTTCAGAGCAGATAACTATGGAGCTATATTTCTATATTATACCATCTTTCATGACAAGAAGCCACATAAATAGAAATACTGTTTTTTAGTTTTCATCCTTTGTCCAAAATTTTAGTTCTGGAGCATGAAAAATGATAAAAATAAAAAATACACGCTCATAGTTATCTTCCCCTTAAAATTTCACCCCAGAAAACCTCATAAAAATGAATTCAAGTTATGTATTAAAAAAACAATAGTTTTCCTAAAGTGAAATTTATGCCAATAAGTGAAATGAAAAAAAATGCGTTCAAAATTGTCCAACCTCTACCTTTCCTTCAGCATCGATGGACCGAAAATAATTTTTAAAAAGTTAACTATACACTGTAAACTAATGAAACTTTCTGGGAATACTCTCTAGACGTTGGTGGATGTAAATATGTCATTTTTCAAAATCAACCTTTTTTTGCAGAAATTATTTTTTTGGGGTAGTGTCCCCCTTAAAGCGAAAAGAACTGTAGTGTCTCGAAAGTCGCACACAATTTTACGTGCTTCCAATTCGGTATTTTTTCTTCTTCTTTTTTTCTTTTTGAATATATATATATATATATATTGTAAGCTACTTTGTTTTCCCGCTGTGCATAGTTTCAGGCTTTTAAAATAAATATAACCTGGTGGGTGAATGCGACACAAAGAAACCAGCACTCTCTTTCATCAGTCGGTGACAGAACTATGCTTTGTTTTTCTAAACACTCTCACGAAATAAGAGTTCTCTGTGCGTATATTTGGGGGGTACGTGTTACCGGTTTCAAGACAATTTTTCTCGTAGGATGTCGGGTTCTAGAAGCCGCCGAAGACTGCAGTAACACCAGAAGCCCTTCATGAAACCAAGAGCGGATTTGTCAGGCGACAGCAAAATGGCCGCTTTCGAAATGACCGAATCCCGCTTGAACAAATTGATTCAGTGTCGTGCGCTAGGAAACTGTGATACCACCAGTATTTTACGGAACGGCGTTCCAAGGAACGGCGTTTCTGGAACGCGTTCCTTTTAGGAGGAACGAAGGAACGCTGTCGTTCCGTTTTTAATTGGTGGAACTGGAACGGGAACTCGTTACATTTTTACTAGAACGGAAAAAGAAACGGCGTTCCTTTTTTTTTTTTCTTTTGTCCAGTGGGGTCATTTTTATTTTATACACGGAAATCATAAAAGTACAAGAAAACATCTTTATAAATAGCAGGATCCCGTTATTTTTTTCTTTTTTTGTTACTTGGGGTTTATTTTGTGTGGCCCTCGCTTGGCAACAGTCGGGTGCAGGAGAGCTAGCGAACACCGATTCTTTTTTCAGTGCCCGAGACTGCGGTACAAAAATAAAATCTTTAGTCGAAGGAAAAGACACAGAAGGAGAGACATTTCAAACTCAGCTACTTTCTTTGTTTCCACGAAACCTCATACACTCAGAAATTTTAGGCCGACTACAGCCATCACTGAATTTCCACAAAGAGACCTACAGCTACAAGAAAAAAACAGGTTTCCAGACATCGAACGCGTCCTTGTATGCTCTATCGGTTAGATCATCGCCAGCAGGCAACTTGGCACTGTGATAGGTGCAGTTGCAAACCCGTTCTTGCTAAAATGAGTATCTTAAGAGGACACAGTCAACAGATGACTAGAGAAGCAAAAAGATAGGTAAGTCAGTTTGCCTTCCATCGTATTGTTTGACAAAGATTGGCATTATTGAGCAAATTTGACACGTGCGGGGGAGGAGGGGGCGGTGATTTTATGTATTTTTATGATCCGTGATGCTCGTCGATTTGTGTTTTCTTACAATTAATCAGTTGAGAGTCAGCGCTCGGTTTGTACACTTTGTCTTCTTGTCCTCCGTTGGTTTGGCGCTGATTTACTTTTCGCTAACCAAGCCCGCTTGTATCTTGAGCATCGGTCACTTAAGAGATACACAAAAATTAACCTTTTTTATCCCCCCAACCTCCTTAAACTGGACATCGAAACCGACCTTCACGAAGAAGGACTAGTAGTTTTCAAGACTGACCTTCCAAAAGCCCTACCTTCTCCTTCACTTCCTCGTCTTGCGGACAGCAACACCGAGAAACAGCTGTTGTTAGGTTCGAACAATGGACTTTGTTAGATTGAAACGTGTGAGGTTGTTGTAAAATGCCCGTGCAGTGTGAAGAAACAGTACATTTGGCTCGCCTGAATTGACCACCACAAGCATGAAATATATCAACAAATGTAACTCTGCTTCAGCTTGTTTTCTTCTCTTGTGCCCTTCCGTCAGGGCGTTCAAATTCGTATGTTGCCATTTAATGGGATAAATAAAAACAATTGCTCGATATAACTAAATATGGTAATTAGCACAATACAAAAGTAACGTATATGTGACAATACGTTCCATTTTTTTTTTTTTTTACTGTAGCGGGAACGAGTTTCTTTTTCACGTATGGAACTTGTAACAGGAACCCGTTACAAAAAGCAAAAGGAACGAGGAACGAGCTTTCAGTCCTTTTTACGAGGAACGTGTACAACACTGGTACAACGCAAAGATGCTACGCGGTTATGTATATATAATCTTTTTAACGAACGAAGGCGCTTGTTTTAGATGAACTCGCATATAAAACGAGTTTTTTTTTCTTTTCCTGTAAAACTAGTTGAAGTTAATTTTTTTTATGACTCTACGGAAAAAATGAAACGTTCTTGTGTGCAATTGAAATACTTGATTCAACAAAAAAAAAGAAAAGCAGAAATGAATTGCATTGTAACTTTCCTCTTGTTTGCTGTTTTCTATTCCAGTTGCTATTTATATGCATATTTGTACCTTTATACAAATATGGATATGCACATTTTTACGCATATGCATATTTGCTATTTTGTATTCCCAGGAAACTTTCGGTTTTATTTCTGAAGTCCATGGAGCGAATATGCCGCGAAAAAGCAACAAATCTTGCCCGGCGGCGATAGCTATGCGCGTAGCGTCGAAACATTGACTGCTGCGCCGAGCATAAAATGAACATATCAGCCACGTTTACATGAATGCGACTTAGTCGCGTCGAATCCAGTTGTCGCATTCAATGCGGTCATGTCAACGGCCTAATGCGCAAAGAAAGCGCATCTCATTCAAGTCGCTAGACAGAAATGGATCGAGATGGCGAGTGCGCATTCATTCAGCCCATGTAAACGGAGGTCGCATCGCACTTTGGAACGGGGAGGATTATGGGAAGGCGCTCGCTGCGGCGAACCTCGTCGGCGGCGCTATGCAGCGCGGAGAGTGGTCCCGAATGGTCGCCCGCAATTTTTTACCGAGAACAAACGAGAGCTTTTATTGTTATCATAAGTAAGCGGAATATAGCGGAGCTGCTTGGTGAGGGCGGCCCCCGTCCAAGCGTTGCGAAGTACAACTTGTACGTCCGAAGGTGTCCCAAAAGGCTTCGGCGCAAGCACAAACGACACCGAGAGCTCCGAGCACTGTAGAGCACTGCAAGATAGCGCAGAACGAGCAGCTCCTACTTCGGTGCCTTTCCTGGCTGCGCAGGAGCCTTTCGGACTCGGGGTCCGGTTGGTCCGGTCGCGATCGGCGAGGTCTGGCGCGGCGAAGCGCGGAGGCATCCTCAAAGCGTGCGCACACACTCTGGTCCAGACTCCAAAGTGACCCGGCGGCCCGGCCTGGAGCCCTATACGCTTGGGTTTTGATGTTTCTTCCGTCTCGCAACTTCTTCCACAGCACCGAAGACAGCGGGCATGATCTTTACGTTCACTGAACCCGTCGAAAGGCCTCCACGTGCGACACACCGGAAAACGTGGTGCGGCTGGTGCTGGAACTGCGTAACTTCGAGCTTTGACACGGCGTGGCGCCACCTTTGTGTAGGGCTTAGTGCGCATTCATTTAAACGTTGCCGCGTCGGCTTCGTTCGAAGAACGAGTGGAGTCGATGCGCCGAAGTCGCTTTCATGTAAACGAGGCTATCGCCTGTCAAGGTTTTCGGTTCTCCGCCGTATATTCCCAATCCAGTGGACGACACCACGTAACAAGCACGTTTATAATTAATGCCCTTAAAATATGTAGCCTTTAATATAAGCATAGTTGCAGACTTTGTTGTGTTCTTATTTCGTTTTATCCGATTTGCGTGATATTTTGATTTAACTCTATATGCATTCTGATAATCAAAAATGGTTTGTTTCTATTCAACAGAAACTCACGATATGTACTTCTTATGTGTAGCGCTGCACATATGCCCGATGAATCATGCGTCAAATTCATACTTCAGAAGGACAGATGCCTTCGCAGAAGTTAGCAAGCGAGACTAAGTGCCTTCTTATAAATAAGTCGTTACCTGACCACAGAAAAACAACCGAATGGGGCATAAATACAAAATTTGAGTACGTATTTCAAATTTTCGAAGCAGCTAGATTTAACTAAGAATATTGCCGCTATTCTTCCCACCTGTTATTGGGCAGGAAGCATATAAACTTTATACCAGAGATTGTCTCCTGCTCGTTTCTACCTAGGAGACCGCGGAAGTAAATGCCATTAAAAGGGGCGATGCAACAATTTTTCTACTTCGCGAAAATACCGCTTAGAACGAATCTATGATATTAATGACCTATAAAACACGCGTTCGTTTTTCAACACAAATATAAAACGTCGAAAAAAAATAAAAAAAAAAAAAATTAGCAGCGTTCACTTCCTCGACTCGTAGCCAGAACCAGCGGCCACGTGATCTAGAGCCGATTATATGCCGCTATTGTTAATCATCGCCACGCGCTGGGGTCGGCAAAGTACATGACAGGCGCCGAGTTCCAGACATTGTTGTGGTTGGGCTATTGTCGTCATTGCAGCGATTGGACACGGGCCACTATCCGAATGCTTGTCGAACTATTGATTATAACGAGCCCCAATGGGGTGCTCATGCAATGCTCGGGTCCAATCTATGAGCCGCATTCAAATATCGTCACTATATCGTATACGCAATGTCCAGCTGATACTGCTATCTTCCAGTTTCGTCATCAAGTTTGGCGGAGAGATCGAAAGAAAACGCTCAGTTTTGTTATTAAAATGACATTTCAACAAAGCAGTTTCTTGGTCAGTGGCGCTGCGTGCGAGTATACACTTGGGTCCCACTAGTGCCAGTAAGTTCGTGTAAAGTAAAAAGCCTTTTAAAGCGAAGATCGTTGCACGGCCCTTTAATATATTGTGCGATACAATGTTCGTAAATGTTTACTGCAAAATATGTGCCGTCTTATACTAGGCGTTGCAAACAGATGATTGTTGGTATTCATCTTTATAGCGTACATAAACAGCTATTTGGGCATAAGACGGATCAACACATTCTACACTCCTCCGCATTTACCAAACATTTTTAATTTGTAATAAGCCCCGCCGCTAAATATTTGAGCCACATAGCTTGTGAATAAATTTTCAGGTTACATTTCATTATCCTGAAAGGTGCAGCACTACAGTCTTTGTTACACAGTTTGACATTGAGCTAGATGTTTGACGCCATTTTATTATAACTCTGAGTTGATTGCCCAGCAAGCCTACAACAGAGGCTGAGAGGTCCTAAGCGTTGTTACGCGTTATTAGCGTTAGAGTTTTTGATAGAGTGAGAACAGCAGGTCGTGTCTTTCGAACGTCCGGTCTCCAGCAACCGCTCACCGCCCACCGCTGCACTTTCGTTGGAACATTGAACTATTTAGGCTCCGGCCTCTTCATAGAAATTTAGAGTTTGAAACAGGCAACAACTGTAACGTCCTCCACTTACGTCAATATATTCGTTGAATGTCTGGCAATTGTAACACCCTAATTTCTGGTATCGTGTAGGATCGTTTGAGGAACACCTTGATTAAGTGAGAAGACTCAGAATAATATTGAGTTGGCAGGCGTGTCTAAAAGAGGCTTGCGCACCTAACTTTTCAGTTAGCTCGCGCTGATTAGTAGTCGTGTGAATATACAATTCTAGAAAAATTTAACATATCTAGCTAAAGTGCCGACATCACAACCTTGAAGGATAGTCATATCCTGTCGAACATTATACTCTAACCAATCTGCAGCACCGCTGCAAAAGGGCCGGTCGTTTCAGCTCTTTACCGAAGTCTTCGCAGAGTGTAAACGGTAAAGTGATTAACCTTCCATTAAACCATAGCTCTGACTGTCACCCAGTACACAAATTTACGTTCCATCTAACAAAAAACTGTATCCGTTATGACCAGTCGCAATACCGTAACCAAATAAAGCAAAGTCTTAATCAGCGATCTGAAAAATTCTGGCGTGTGTTAGGAACGTGTTGTATTTCGTGCGGGGGATTGCAGTTTAAGTGACAGGTCCCCTTTCCCCCTCCCTTCTTTATTCCTGTCCCGTGACGTACTGAACGTACCCTCTCTCATTTTTAAAAAAAAAATGAAAGCCGTTTACAAATCCCTGTAACGCCGAATCGGAGCGCAGCTCTTGAGGAGGAGTAGGGAAGGGTACTGAGGGGGGTCACGTCACCTCGGGGGGGGGGGGGGTTACGTGATCTCGGGGGGGGGGGGGGGGGTCACGTGATCTCGGGGGGGTCACGTAACCTCGGTGGGGGGGGGGGGGGGGGGGGTCACGTGACCTCGGGGAGGGGGGGGGGTGTTACGTGATCTTGGGGGGGGGTCCCGTGACCCCCCCCCCGGTTACGCCGACGCCGACGCCGCTCAGGCTGGAAACGGGCCCCCTAAGAGCTGCGCTCTAAAACTAAAAAAAGTGCGAAAGGCCTCGTTTATTTTTTTTTTTTTTTTTTTCTTCAGAGATGCATTCTCAATGCAGACTTCTATGCAAGGCAAAACATTATTTGTTATCACACTTTATTTCGGAAGTCCGCAAGTCGCAACGTAGTGGCGTGATCCAAATTTATTCCGTAAGGAGAGGGTCTTTGTTCCTTCACCCGTCTAATTTGATAAACATTTAGGGGATATCGTCGAAGATAGATTGACTCGCTTATGAGGCAAACTTTCTCACAGTCGAGATCAAATTACCTTAATGCATGGATGTCTGCCTCGTCGAGGCAATGTTTTAGGCTCAGGTTCTGATATCTGTCAGAGTTTACGTCGGCTTTTTTAAGGGGCAATCGAGTTTTGTCTAGGCACGTATCGCCAACATAGGTTTTTGACATTGATAACCTTTTAACGTCTGTGTTCAGGATCAACTGTATCGTCCAGTTTCCGTACAATTTTAATTGAACCACGCCGAGATTGAGGGCGATCAGGTATGCGATTAGAAGAAAAAAAACATGATGAGGATTATCACGGACCAGACTTTCGGGCACTCGCACAATAATCAAATGGTGGTTCCGTCCAGGGTCTATAAGGCACAACTCGGTATACACTCCGTGCGACGCGACTGGCGCGCCGCCGCGCGGCCGGTACCGAAGGTAGGCAGTGAGAACCCCAGAGAAAACGAAACCGAAACCACGCCGCGTACGTTGGTACGCATTGAAGTCGGAGTTGTGCGGTTGCGCTTGGTTCACAGCATGAAGTGCTGCCTGTGCTGCGTCATTAAGTGCTTCAATAGTTATGCGTCGTATCTCGTGGAGACAAAGTTTCACAGTGTTTCACCTCGCCGATGTTTTGTGGGACAGCGACAACGGTGGACCCGTGCCGTACGACGCGAGAAATTTAGTCTCCCGATCATGTCTGCCACTGTGTCGGCGCGGCTGACATATTCTGCACTGCCGCTTTGCGCACTGCGTTTGTTTTCGTACCAGTAACGCCTACATATCTCAGCTCGAACTGAAATGCCATCCCACACTCGCGGGTATGCAGTGTGAATTTCGTTGGAGGACTGCCCTCCAAAGAAGTTTCGTCCCCATCGTACGTGTCGATGATATTTCCGAACTAGTATGGCACGCAATCTGTATGTCACGAAAAAAGATTTGTACGTTAAAAAAGTGACAATATAAATCTAAAGATAACAACAATGAAACTCGGAATCACTGGAGAATCGACGTTTGAGTATGGATGTTTATGTGGTGTGCTTTCTTTCTTGATCAGCCTCCTTTTGTATGTGGAAACGCTGACACCCCGAAATCTGTAGACAGCATTTTTTTTCTCGGCTTTAGAGCCACCTATCGCAAAGTGGTTCGAACTGGAAGTACCGTCCACTGGTCCCTTCCTACCTGTAAAGTGCGCACCTCCCACAATGAGTGCTATTATCTGACAGCCTTTGACGCTCAAAGCAGTTCCCATTTAGTTACGCCGCCCAAACTAAATTTCCACCTGGTTTCGTTATGCCAACTCTTTTTGTTATAATAAGTGTTGGGCCAAGTGACGGTCATGTCAAATTACCTGTGCGCCGAAAATCAGCACCTCGCACAACAGGTTGTTACGCAACAGCTGACCGCAAAAGCCCTTGGCGGCCAAACCGTGTGTTGGCCGACAACTTTGTTTTCGCGGCTTTGAAACCACCTTTGGTAAAGTTGTTTCAATTGGAAGTACAGTCCACTAGTCCCTTCCTACCTCTAAAGTCTCCACCTCCCCCGACAAGTGGTATTCTCTTGACACCCTTTTCATGGTCAAAACCGGTTCCCATTGAGTTACGCCGCCCAAACCAAATTTTCACCTGGTTTCCCTATGCCACCTTTTTTTTTTTTTGTATAATAAGTGCTGTGTCATGTTACTGTCAAGTCCAAGCACCTGTGTGCCCAAATCTGCACTTTGCACAGCCCGCTATAACACAACATGTTGGGTCCAATATTGGATATCCCGTACAGCTTTATTTCTTTATTCGTTAAAAACATAACTTTCACGCCTGCTGTCTTAAAGAAACTTGACACTCTTCGTGCAAAAACTTAGTGAACACCTCACTCGCCTCCAAATATCATGGTTCCAGCAGTCCTAGGTTTACAGCGACGAGCGAAATAAATTTCCCACTCAGAGTAATTATGGTGGCGGCCGTCTTGTTTTTCGGAAAATTGCTCCAACTCCCTTTTCGGCCGCAACTAGAGAAATTATCCCTAATAACGACTCAAACTCAATATATAAGAAGTGGAGAACAGCTAAATGCCCTTCTGCCCCAGAACTCATGCAACGTCACCCTCAACTTATCGGCTCAAAAAGCAAAAGTTTCGTCCGTGCGCGCTTCCGCCGCCATAGCTTTTCATGCGAAAAGGCGCCGCAGGCTGCTGAACGCGCCTCACAGTCGAACGCCAGCCCCTCCGCTAGCGGCGCTGCGCGCGTTTTTGAAAGCGCCCCCTATAGTTCCCGCACGGAGTGTATACGACTGGATGGAGCGCGACATGAATGCCTTGC